>NC_138775.1:220969179-220971679 GCF_965119305.1 Pelophylax lessonae
TATATATATATATATATATATATATATATATATATATATATATATATATATATAATCTCTCACCAATGTTTTACTTTATTTACACATTAGAAAAGAAGGATTTATTTGCAATAATTTAGTAAGCAGAAGAGACCCTACTCCACATCTCACCAACAGGTTTTTTTTTTTTTTTTTTGCTCTTCCGGGTGAAAGCAATAATGCCCCTTTCACACTGGTCTGTAGCCATATTGTTCTAAAAACATGTGTTTTTACTGCAATTTTGCTGTGTTTTGATATGTTTCTCCTGTGTTTCTGGGCCACTTGCACCTGTGAAAAATGAACATGTAACGCGAATAACTACTGCGATTTTACAGAAAATTCCATTCATTTTAATGGGAAGCAGCATTTTTGGTGCGTTTTTCAAAACAACACCGAAAATACAGCATGCGCAGGACCTTTCAAAACACACCATAGAATTTAAAGGGAAACCTTTTTACCTGTGTTTTTCTTGCAAGGTAAAGGAAAGAGTCCTAAGGTCTCATGCACACTGAGCTCCTCTGAACACCTTTTATCTCCTGGCAGGACAAAAGCTGCTTAACTACTTCCCGCTCGCACGTTGTCCTATGACGTCGCAGACTTTGAGTGGGGATATCTCAGTGATGCCTGGAGCTACAGACATCATTCAGATATCTTTTACAGCAGGGGATTCCCTGCACTATAAAAACAATCATAGGGGCTGTTCAGCCACTTGATTTTTGTTATAAGTGGCGGAAGGGGAAATTCCCCCAACCCTTCCCCCTCACTGCCCTCTGGTGCATCTACCGGCTTGGCCGTGTGATCAGTGAGCCGAAGAAAGGAATCCGCCGGCGCTGACGTTCACCATACAGAATACCGGGGGCCAGATATTCCCCGGCAACCTCTATTACTTTTCGGAGCCCGGAATCGCTGCCTTTGCCTCAGCTGGAATGCCGAGATCGTGTTTTTTTTTTTTTTTTTTAATCTCAGGCTTTCCAGTTTAGAGGTGAGATTTGGGGACTTGCAGATCCCAGATCTCTCTGTAAAGAGGACCGGTCATGTCCTATTCCTATTACAAAGGATGGTTACATTCCTTGTAAGAGGAATAAAAGCAAAAAAAAAAAAATGTAAAAGCAAAGCGTCAAAATAGAAAATAAAAGTAAAATAAACAATAAAAAAAAATAAAGATTTTCAAGTACCTCGCGTGCTCGCTTGCAGAAGAGAACGCATACGTAGGTCGCACCCACATATGTAAACGGCGTTCAAACCACACACGTGAGGTATCCTCACGAATGCTAGAGCGAGAGCAACGATTCTTGTGCTAGACCTCCTCTGTAACTCTAAACTGGTAACCTGTAAAAAAAAAAGTTAAAGCGCCACCTGTAGGGATTTTTAAGTACTGAAGTTTGGCGCCATTCCATGTGTGCGTAATTTTAAAGCATGACATGTTGGGTATCTATTTACTCAGGGTAACATAATCTTTCACATTATAGAAAAAAAATTAGGCTAACGTTAGTGTTTTTTTTTTTTTTTTTTAAATGCATGAAACAGTTTTGTGTCCCAAAAAAAAGTGTTTTAAAAATTGCTGCATAAATTCTGTGCTAGATAAAAAGTTGCAATGACCTCTATTTTATTCTTCAAAAAAAAAAAAACCCCCATATATAATCTGTTGTGCTTCTGAGTAAATTTCTAGCAAAAGAATGATGATTTTTACTTGTAGGAGAGACGTGTCAGAATTGGCTTGGGTGGGATGTAGTTTAAAAAAAAAGGCGCTATAAGCCACATATTGCACACAGTTGCGGTTAATGCATTCTATTGGCCAGAAGGTAATTCTGGCTATTAAAAAGCTTTAATGCTCAAATATACGTATAAACGCGCGTGGAGTTTATTTTTTGCTCAAATGTTCTCCTGAACGCGCTGGTGAATTTTTTTTTAAATTTTTTTTTTTTTTCTTTCTGCTTTAAAAACTCCTCTATTATGCCTGTTCTTTTGTTTGTATTCATTAAAAGAAATCATGTTACCCAGAATCCTAATTGAGAATGAATGCAGTTTTATTGGGATCAGTCAAATAACAGATGCTCGAGCTTCCAGTCTGATCCTGGGTGCAGCTTGGCTCGTCTGGTGGCTAGTGAGAGCCCTGCTAGCTTCACGATATTCCCTGCAGAGAGAGTTTCCTCTCGTCTTTATTTAAATATAAAGCATTTCTATTTTTGTCTGTTATGCTTGGTTGACGTAAGGGACTAAAATAGTAGTAGCTAATTTATTTTGTTTTTCCCATTTTTAAAATCTGTGTACAGAATGGAGCATGCAGACCTCCTGCTTTGGTATTTGCTTGCATGTGGGGGGTGGGAGTGCAAAAAAAAATAAAAAGTAACGTTAAAGCTGAGTTCCGGGCACAAAAAAAAAATTTCAATGAAAATACCCCCGGGACAGTCAGGGCTAGCCTCTGATCTGTCCCGGTTCGCACTTACCTGCAAGAAGAAATCCTCACTTTTAAAATTTCTTC
>NC_138775.1:220979179-221029179 GCF_965119305.1 Pelophylax lessonae
CTCTGCCTGTACTTGTGATTGGATGGGATTAAATGCTAATTAGGAAGTATTTAACCTAGGGATCGACCGATTATCAGCAAAGCCGATATATTGAGGGCCGATATGCACTTTCCCTGATATATCGGAATCGGCCACCAAGGTGGCTGATATTTTGGGAAAGTGCTTGTACCGGAGTGATGCCTGCCGCTAGATTCATCACCCTGGTACCGGCGTCCATAGCCGAGGGTCAACTGACTTGTAATGACAACCGATGCAGCTGAGAAGCCGCTCGGCTGTCATTACAAGGAGCGGGCAGGGATGCCCTCCCACACTCCCGCTGCCTTCCCTGGCTCGCCCGGGCAACCAGCCTGCATGGCTGCTGAAGACCCGATCAAAGCCGCATTCTGCTCTGATCGGTTGTCCTTGCAAAAACCCGAAAGTGATGTCATGACATCACTTCCGGGTACTGTCTGGCGCCAGATCGAAAAAAAATGACAGCACTCAAAACAGCCAAACTTGGCGTTTTTAATGGTTTTAAGTGCAGCCCCCCAGATCCCTCCACAAGAGTACCTGTCAAGAAAAAAAAAAATAAACAAATAAATATATATATATATATATATATATATATATATATATATATATATATATATATATATATATATATATATATATATAATATGTGTATAATATATAATTTTTTTTTAAAATGTACATGAATATATCGGCGCATATCAACCGATAGGCAGTGGCCAAAATATCAGTATCCGCAATGAAAAACCGATATCAGTCCATCACTTATTTAATCCCACCCACCATCAGAGCTGTGAAGTAAGTTGCAGAGTCTGAAAGACTACAAAGGGAAATGTTACAGACTGTAGCTGCTGCAGGAAGTGGTTGTGGAAGGGACAGAGTATATCAGCAGGATAAACAGAGTGTCACATGATACAAAGCCACAACTAAACCAAGAATATCAGGGGATCTGCAGACAAAAGATCAACATGGTACAGAGATATGATCTATGCTGGGATTGATCATTCCATTCAGTTCTACTGAAAAAGGTGGAATTCAGCTTTAAGGGTCCTATTGTTACAAGTACTATACCAGGGTGGATTTGACTTAACCGCTTCAGGACCGCCTACCACATATATATACTGCCTCAGGGCGGCTCGACTGTGCAAAATCACGTGTATTTACGTGATTTCCTGCATGAGATTTTGGGGGCGCAAACCACCGGAGCGCCGCTCCCGCTGTGATTGGACACAGCAGGAGCCAATCAGTGGGTCCAGCGGCCGCAATAGCCATTGGGACCCGCCGATCGTTCCGTGGAATGACAGAATGGCCCGTCTGCCTATGTAAAGAATACTGACTGCTGTTCTGTCAGGGAAGAAAAGAGAGATCTTGTGTTTCAGCTAAGCTGAAACACAAATCTCTTTTCCTTTTGGTGCATCTACTCCCCCCCACATTTGGAAATCACTCCCTAGGAGCACACTTAACCCTTTGGTTGCCCTTAGTGTTAACCCCATTCCCTGCCCTTAGTGTTAACCCCATTTCCTGCCAGTGTCATTTATACAGTTGCAATGTCGCATTCCTGCTAAAAATCGCGTATCGCTGCTATTACTATTAAAAACAATAATTAAAAAAAAAAAAGGTCCTTAAATGTATCCCATAGTTTGTAGACGCGATAACTTTTGTGCAAATCATCAGTATACACTTATTAGGATTTTTTTTTTAACCAAAATATAAACCAGAATACATATTAGCCTAATTTGATGGAAAAATTAGATTTTTTTTTTTATTTGTGTTTTTTAGCACAAAGTAAAAAATATTCTTTTTTTTCCCCTCAAAATTGTCCCTCTTTTTTGTTTTATGGTGCAATAAATAAAAACCACAGAGGTGATCAAATACTGCCAAAAGAAAGCTCCATTTGTGGGGGAAAAAAAGACATTAATTTTATTTGGGTACAGTGTTGCACGACTGCACCATTGTCAGTTAAAACAATGCAGTACCTTATTGCACAAAAATGATCTGATCATTAAGGGGGTAAAATCTACTGGAGGTGAAGTGGTTAAATCACTAGTAAAAAGGCTTGATTGATTTTAAAGCAATTCGATTTATATCTTAATTTTTAAAGAGCAGCTGTCATCTCTGACCCGCAGCAGCTCCTCTGATCCGCTGTTGACTCACTGACAGTCCTAGTCATAAATGGGACGGCTGGTGATGCGGCAGTGACACAACAAGGTGAGGGACGTGATGGCAGCAAGTGAGTAAATGCCCTCTAACAGGCGCTGCCATGATAGATCTGAAATGACAGGTGCTTTTTAAGGCCTCTTGCAAACTGCAACTTGAAAAAGCTCAGTACAGCTTCTTTTTTTTTTTTTTTTTTACGGAGCTAAAATACAACCCATTCATTGTAATGTGCCTATTCACAGAAGCGCGTAAACGAGCGCCGTGCATTCGTCAGTTAAAACAAAGTGGAAAAATCTGCCTTTTTGGTCAGTAATTTATGCCTCATGCGCGCAAATGTGTGCAAAAGCCTATTTACATACTATGCAAAACAAGAACGTGAGACTACGCTTTCGTGAAATTGCACAAACGTATATGCTGAAAAAGTAGCTGCTCAAACAGGAGTATTGTGTGTAAGAGGCCTTAATATAAGAACTCTTGCTGGTAGTGTGAATACATCTATACAGCGCATATTATCTCAGCTTGCAGAGCTTGGATTCATTGAATGAGTTTATCAAAAATTTAAATATTGCAGAATATATAGTCTAAGGCCTCTTTCACAAGGTCCGCCTCCGTAGGCGGATGACAGCTCCGTCTCCGCTCGCAGAGCGGAGAGGGAGGTGTCTCAGCCCCCGCTGCCCTCTATGGGGGATCGGATGAGAGCGGACCGCCTGTCCGCTCTCATCCGATCCGATCACTGAACGGATGGAAAAATAGGGTTTCCATCTGTCCAGATTTCACGGACAGGATCGGACACGGATGGCAGCGGAGGTGTCTCCGCTGACATCTGCTGCCCCATAGAGCTGCATGGAGGATCTGATCAGATCCGCCTAAAAAACTGACAGGCGGATCTGATCGGATCGCCCGTGTGAAAGAGCCCTAATGCTACATAACCATATAACAGGACCACTGTTCTGTCAGTGATGAACACAGGGATCCTGTGTTCCTCCTATTTAGGAACACAGGTCTCTGTGTTCATGCAGCAAGCCCACCCCCCCCCCCCAGTTAGAAAGCACCCTGTAGGGACACATTTAACCCTTTAATCGCCCCTGGTGTTAACCCCTTCCCTGACATTGTCATTAGTACAGTAACAGTACATATTTTTAGCACTGATTGCTGAAGTAATGTCACTGGTCCCCCCAAAAGTGTCAAAAATGTCAGGGTCCGATCTGTCCGCCGCAATGTCGCAGTCCTGCTAAAAATCGTTGATCGCCGCCATTATTAGTAAAAAATAAATATGACAATCTTTCCCACGATAACTTTTGCGCAAACCAATCAATATACGCTTATTGGGATTTTTTTTACCAAAAATACAAATTGGCCTAAAATGATGAAAAAAATTGATTTTTACATTTTTTTTTATTGGTAATGTTATATGGCAGAAAGTAGAAATATATAAATATACATATTTTTGCCCAGAATTGTTCTTTTTTTGTTTATAGTGCAAAAAATAAAAATTGCACAGGTGATCAAATAATACCACCAAAAGAAAGCTTTATTTGTGGGGAAATAAAAGATCAATTTTATTTGGGTACTGTCGCGTTACTGCGCAATTTTCAATTAAAGCAGTGCCGTATTGCAAAAAATGACCTGGTCATTAACCACTTCTGGCCTGGAAGGATTTGCCCCCCTTAGTGACCAGGCCATTTTTTGCGATTCAGCATTGTTACTTTAACTGACAACTGCGCGGTCATGTAACACTGTACCCAAATAAAATTGATGTCTTTTTTTTTTCCCCCCACAAACAGGGCTTTCTTTTGTTGGTATTTAATCACCTCTGTGGTTTTTTGATTATGCGCTATAAACCAAAAAAGAGCGACAATTTTGGAAAAAAAAAAAAGCAGTATTTTTCACTTTCTGCTATACAACATTCAATAAATCAAAACTATTCATCATTTTTGGCCAATTTGTATTTTGCTGCATATTTTTGGTAAAGAAAATCCCAATAACTGTATTTTGATTGGTTTGTGCAAAAGTTATCACGTCTACAAACTAGGGGAAAGATTTGTCATTTTTATTTTATTTATTTTTACTAGTAATGGCTGCGATCAGCGATTTTTTTTTTTTTTTTTTTTTTTTTTTTTGCCGGACTGCGACATTGCAGCAGACAGATCGGACCCCTAACTGACATTTTTGACACTTTTGGGGGAACCAGTGACATTACTACAGTAATCAGTGCTAAAAAATATGCACTGTTATTGTAATAATGGCAGGGAAGGGATAAACACCAGGGGTGATCAAAGGGTTAAATGTGTACCTAGGGGGTGATTCTAACTGTGTGTGGGGCCAGAATTGGTGGATGGAAACTGGGCTCCTGTGTTCCGAATTAACAGGAACACAGGAGCCCTGTTTCAATCAGTGACAGATGAGCGGTGTGCCGTGTTTACAGCGGTGCGCCGCCTTCTGTCAGTCCCTGCAGCGATCGGCGGGTTCCCGGCGGCCATCGCGGCCGCCGGACCCTTTGCTTAGCTGCAGGGCTAGAGAGCGGGTCTCAGGCGCACGCGCCACCGACATACCCATATGGCGGTTTGCGCAGGAGAACCAGGCTGCCGCAGTATATCTGCGGTGGCTGGTCTTTAAGTGGTTAAGGGGGAAAACCTTCTGATCCAGAAGTGGTTTAAAAGTTTAGAACTGTCAATGCCTAGGCAGACATATATTAAAGTGATTGTAAAGTCTCTTTGTTATTTAGAAAATACAAAACATGTCATACACCTGCTCTGTGCAGTTAGTTTTGCACAGAGCAGCCCGGATCCTCCTCTTCTTGGGTCCCTCTTCGCTGCTCCTGGCCCCTCCCTCCTATCGAGTGCCCCCACACAAAGCAGCTTGCTATGGGGTCACGAAGCTTAGCTGCAGCTCTGTGTCTCCATTCAGACACAGAGCTGCCGTTCGGCCCCGGCCCCTCTCTCCTGATTGGCTCACTGACTTTTGCGCCACGGCTGTATCTCAGCCAATGAGGAGGGAGAGTCCCATGCTGGCCAAGGGACTCATGGACATTGCTGGACAGAGAGGGGGGCACAGGTAAGTATTAGGGGTGCTGGGGGGCTGCTACACACAGAAGGCTTTTTATCTTAACCACTTTACCACCGGAGGATTTTGCAGTCTTATGTCCAGGCCACTTTTTGCAATTCGGCACTGTGCGACTTTAACTGACAATTGCGCGGTCATGCAACGCCGTACCCAAACGAAATTTACGTCCTTTTTTCCCACAAACAGAGCTTTCTTTTGGTGGTATTTGATCACCTGTGCGATTTTTTACTTTTTGCGCTATAAACAAAAAAAGAGCGAAAATTTTTATAAACAATATTTTTCCCATTTTTTTTTATATGAAATTCCCTCCAAAAAAATGTAAAAATCCAAATTTTTTATCATTTTTGGCCAATTTGTTTTCTGCTACATATTTTTGGTAAAAAAAATCACAATAAGCGTATTTTGATTGGTTTGCGCAAAAGTTATTGCGTTTACTAACTAAGGGAAAGATTTCTGTAATTTTTGGTGTTTTTTTTTTTACGAGTAATGGCGGCGATCTGCGATTTCACACTAGATTCCCCGGCGATCGGCGCCGCTCCTCCCCTGGCCCGACTCCCGCTGTGACTGAACACAGCGGGAGCAAGCCCCTGGCGGTGCACACGCGCCGCCCACAATGGGAGGAGTCCAGCGTCTACGTCGCTGGACGATAACGAGCCACATTGCTGCAGTAGCCGCAATGTGAGCAGACGTAAAGTGGTTAATGCATAGAATGCATTAAGATAAAAAACCTTCTGACTTTACAACTTCTTTAGGTCATTTATTGGGGAATTTGTATTTGGATAAGCTGATGGTGTTTAGGTTTAACAACGCTGAGCATTTAAGGCCTCCTTGACACTGGGTGAAGGCTGCATACACCGGATTCCAGCAGCAAGGGTCGGCAGATTCTTATGGCTGGTAGGAGAGATGCATGCATAGAACGGCGACCGCTCAGCCTCTAGAAAGTTTTGGAAGACTGACATCAGTCGTCGCTGTTCACGTGTAGCCACATACCTAGTGGTTACCTACAGTTAGGGACAGGTGACCAAGCCTGGATATATCTTCCTGTGTCCAGGCTCAGACACTTGTCCTGAACTGCAGGTAACCGCTTGGAATGTGGTTAAATGCGAACAGCGCCTTCTGCTGTTAGCCTGTCAAAGCTTTGTAGAGGTTGAGTGACCGCTGCTATTGATATGCACCTGTCAATCATTCCAGCCAGAAAAATCGGCTGATTCTAGTGGCTGGAATCCGGTGTTTTTTGTGGCTAAATCCGGATGTGAAGGAGGCCGAATACTTTCAGTATGTTTTGTTGCAGCAAAAATCTGTAACCTTCATCGTCGTTTTATTGAACACTGCTGAAAGAATTTCTTTTGGGCACTTTTGCTATAATCTGATTGTACGGTCTCCTAAATTAACCAAAAAAAAAAAAAAACAAAAACCTAAAACTGCGTATGCTTAGCATGGGTCGAATAATGATTAGTTTGGTATTTTTAGATCTCTGTTGATCGTTTTAATCGGGCATTCATAGGACAATCTACGCTTTCAATAACTAATGCTTTTTCACATTTCAATTGCAAGTTATTTCATGTTTGTACTGTTCAGTGTACACCTAGTAGATAGAATAGTCAGAATTTAGCACATGTACACAGCTGAAGGACACCAAAATGGGCGTTGATAGAGATCTGAGCTGTGCAAATGATTCTTCCCTGTGTCAGTTTTTCCAGTATGAAAAAACATTATAAATAGAAAAAATATCTGTGTAGAAAACCACAAAAAATGGGGCTGTCGTAAAAATAAATGTCAGTATTTTTTATGCATTGAGAGTCCATTCAGAATGAAAGTACTGCCGAAGCACAACACGCCTAAACACAGCACCCTTCACCACATAAAATGCATGCAATAACAAGTGTAAAGGTGTGAATTGGCCCTAGATGTATGCTGGAAACTGTATTTCCACACTTAAACAAAAGATTTGCCTGTTTATGGCTTGTGTAATGGTGTTAGTACCCAGTCTGCAGGCTGTTGCATGTTGCATGTTGCAAATGATCCTATCTTGTTGTTTGACTGTGATATGAAAGCTATGGCAAAGCAACAGATCTCTCTATATGTTATACCATCAGCTGAGCAAGCCGAGTGTGTAGCTAATTTATGGTTCTCTTGTTGGTGAAAAGTTAAATCGGTATTAAACTGTATTAACCACTTAAGCCCCGGAAGATTTTACCCCCTTCCTGACCAGGGGGTATTTTGCGATTCGGCACTGCGTGACTTTAACGGACAATTGCGCGGACGTGCGACGCTGTACCTAAACGAATTTGACGTCCTTTTTTTCCCACAAACAGAGCTTTCTTTTGGTGGTATTTGATCACCTGTGCGATTTTTTGATCACGCGCTATAAACAAAAAAAGAGCGTCAATTTTGCAAAAATAACAGTATTTTTCACATTTTTTTATATGAAATTCCCCCCCAAAAAAAAGTAAAAATCAAAATTTTTTAAAATTTTCGGCCAATTTGTTTTATGCTACATATGTTTGGTAAAAAAAATCGCAAAAAGCGTATTTTGATTGGTTTGCGCAAAAGTTATTGCGTTTACTAACAAAGGGAAAGATTTTTGTAATTTTTGTTGTTTTTTTTTTTTTAACGCGTAATGGCGGCGATCTGCGATTTTTTTTTTTTTTTTTTTTTTGCGGTACTGCGACATTGGGGCGGACAGATCGGACCCTTGACTGACATTTGTGACACTTTTGGGGTTACCAGTGACATTTCTACAGTAATCAGTGCTATACATATGCACTGTTACTGTAAAAATACACTGGTTGTGAAGGGGTTAACTTTATTTGGAAGGGAGGGGCTGTGTGTATCCCTAGGGGCGTGCTTTCTACTGTGATTGGCTGTGGGTTGAGCTGTAAGGACACTGATCAACGGATCTACATACTAGATCCGTTTTATCAGTGTCTTTACAGCGAGGAGAATGACAGGCAGCTTGTTTACACAAGCTGCCTGACATTCTCCCTCTCCCCCGCCGATCGCCGAGTGACCGGCGGACATCGGGTCCGCTGGTCACACGCGCGGGGGGGTCCGTGACCACGCGGGAGCGCGCCTCCGGGGGCGCGCGCGCTCGCTCCCTAGACCCTCACAAGCTAGTGACGTAGCCCTACGTCACTTTGCCTGTGAGGGGCTGACTGCCGACGTAGATCGGCGTTAGGCAGTCAGCAAGTGGTTAAACTCTGCAATTTTTTATTTTTAATGGTCCCCAGGAGGTTTATGCACTACTTATTAGCACATTATGGCAGACTAACCTGTCAAACCAGTCCTCCAGAGCTGCGCTGTCACCACTCCAGTTAGTCTGGGGCGCATCCATCTTTTTCTGGTCTTCCTTCCTACTTTCCTGTGCCACCTGGAATGTGGGTGGGGGCCCTCTGTCCTCGCATACAATGCTGAACTGCTGGTTCTGCATTGTAATTGACATTGAAGAGCTGGGCCTAGCTTTAGGGGCTGTTCACACCACAGAAATGCAGTCCAGATGAGTTCCGAATGCGTTTCTGAATGCTCTTTTCTGCTACGTTTTCCCCTCCTCCCCCCCCCCCTTATTTTATTTTTTTTTTCCTCTCCCAAAGTTTCCTTTTTTTTTTTTTTTTTTTTTGTTTTTTTTGTTTTTTTTTTCTGTAAGGCATATTTTATGGGCTTAGATGTTCTAGTGCATTTTTTTTAAAGTGCTTTGCGTGTTCAATTGCAGTTCTGTGCAGAAAAAAATGCAGCGTGTTGTACTTTTTTTAAATTTTTTTTTATTTATTTATTTTAGTTATTTTTTTTCTGCACTGGAACTGACTGACTACACTGGTGTGAACTAGGCTACTGGAACCTACTAGCCATGAGTTCTTGATGCAGAAAAAAACACACTGGACTGCATCTGGTTCACACCACACCTGCATCCAAAACACATGGACAGTAGGTTATATTATGGGTTTCAATGGCACAGTTAACATCAGTGCAGTCAAAAACATGATTTTTTTTTGCACAGAACTGCACTGGACGCGGCAAAACACATCAAAAATGCTCAAACATTACAGCATAAAAAATCCCTCCAGGAAATCTTGGGGGAACAAAACACACTGGAATGCACTGAAAACGCATTAAAAACATGCATTCAGAAACGCATCTAGAGTGTGTTTTTGTGGTGTGAACCGGTGTAACGTGAGAATTACCTACCCCGTGAGAAAAACCTACCCTCGTCACTTCCGGCCACAAACAGCTGAGCAGCCCAGCAGTGCGCATGCTCAGAGCCCCGGATACCTAATGGAAGAACGGAGGAGCTTACTAGTGCGCATGCGCACTAGTATGAAACGATAACGGTGTACCGTGAGAAAAACCTACCGACGCGGCGGTTACATAAAACAGCTGTGCGGCAATACGAGTCATCTACGCTCCTGTGCCTGTCACTTCCCTGCTTTCGGCAAGTAAATATAAAAGCGGGTCTCAGCTCCGTGATTTATGTTTTCAAACACCCGCCGCCGCTTTTATATTTACTATCCGAGATCAGGGAAGTGACCGTGATAGGAGCGGAGATGACTCGTATTTCAGCACAGCTGTTTTAATGTACCCGCTTTATTACACACAGTGCCGAGCCCCGGAAGTGACGAGGGGTAGGTTTTTCTCACGGGTAGGTAATTCTCACGGAACACCGGCCCTAAGATGTAAATAGTTTAATGTCCATAGGTTGACCTCATTTCTACTTGAACAAGCAACTCCTTTCTCTGCATACAGTGCCTTGCAAAAGTATTCACCCCCTTGGCATTTTTCGTGTTTTGGTGCCTCACAACCTGGAATTAACATGGATTGTTTGAGGATTTGCATCTTTTAATTAACCGAACATGCCTACAACTTTTAAGATATTTTTTTTTTTTTATTGTGAAGTAAACAACAAATAGGACAAAATAACAGAAAAAGTCAATGTGCATAACTATTCACCCCCCCCCCCTAAAGTCAATACTTTGTAGAGCCACATTTTGCGGCAATCACAGCTCCAAGTCGCTTTGGATAAGTCTCTATGAGCTTCCCCCATCTTACCTCTGGGATTTTTGGCCATTCCTCCTTGCAAAACTACCCCAGCTCCTTCAAGTTGGATGGTTTGTGATTGTGAACAGCAATCTTTAAGTCTGACCACAGATTTTCTATTGGATTGAGATCTGGGCTTTGACTAGGCCATTCCAACACATTTACATGTTTCCCCTTAAACCACTCAAGTGTTGCTTTAGCAGTGTGTTTGGGGTCATTGTCCAGCTGGAAGGTGAATCTCCATCCAAGCCTCAAATCACGCACCGAGTGGTACAGGTTTTGCTCAAGAATATCCCTGTATTTAGCACCATCCATCTTTCCCTCAACTCTGACCAGTTTCCCAGTCCTGACTGCTGAAAAACATCCCCACAGCATGATGCTACCACCACCATGCTTCACTGTGGGGATGGTGTTCTTTGGGTGATGTGATGTGTTGGGTTTGGGTCAGACATAGTGTTTTCTTTGATGGCCGAAGAATTAAATTTTAGTCTCATCAGACCAGAGCACCTTCCTCCATACATTTTGGGAGTCTCCCACATGCCTTTTCACAAACTCAAAACGTGCCATTTTGTTTTATTTGCTGAAAGTAATGGCTTTCTTCTGGCCACTCTGCCATAAAGCCCAACTCTATGGAGCGTACAGCTTATTGTACAGATACTCCGGTCTCTGCTGTGGAACTCTGCAGCTCCTCCAGGGTTACCTTAGGTCTCTGTGCTGCCTCTGATTATTGCCCTCCATGCCCGGTCTGAGTTTTGGTGGGCGGACGTCTCTTGGCAGGTTTGCTGTTGTGCCATGTTCTTTCCATTTGGTTATGATAGATTTGATGGTGCTCCTGGGGATCTTCAAAGATTTGGATAATTTTTTTATAACCTAACCCTGACTTGTACTTCTCAACAACATTGTCCCTTACATGTTTGGAGAGTTCCTTGGTCTTCATGGCAGTGTTTGGTTAGTGGTGCCTCTTGCTTAGGTGTTGCAGCCTCTGGAGCCTTTCAAAAAAGGTGTGTATATGTAATGACCGATCATGTGACACTTAGATTGCACACAGGTGGACATCATTTCACTAATTATGTGACTTCTGAAGGTAATTTGTTGCACCAGAGCTTTTAATGGGCTTCATAACAAAGGGGGTGAATACATATGCACATGCCAATTTTCTGTTTTCTATTTCTAAAAAATAGTTTTATGTATATATTTTTCTCATTTCACTTCACCAACTTAGACTGCAGTAGACCCCCCTCCATCGCGGGGGTTACATTCTGGACCCACCCACGAAAAGTGAAAATCCACGAAATAGAAAAACCCTATTAAAATACACTATAGGCATGTTTTTTTTTTTTTTACTGTCACTGTACTTTTTAAAAGCATTTTAAGGTCTTTAAACACACTTTTAAAACAAAAGAAACTCATTTAAACACATAAAAGATACTGAGAGACAGAGCAAGAGCTATGGAAAACAAAAAAATATTTAATTTTCAATTATTTATATAGTAAAATAACATTTCAGAAAAAAACGCAATATACCGGGACCACAAAAACTGAACCGCGATGGAGCGGGGGTTTACTGTATTGTGTTCTGATCCATCACATAAATTTCAGATTAACAGAACATTGAACTTAAGGCTGTAATGTAACAAAATAGGTAAAAATTCAAGGCACTGTACGTACAGCTAACAGAGGATGCTAGGTCTAAAAGTAGTGCGAGATGGGTCAGTGGACACGCGCTTTTGGTAATGCATTTGCATGTCATATTTGTAACGCGTCCTGATCCAGAAAACTCCTTTATTACCATTTCTCCATGCACCAGAATCCTTCACCAGGACAGGAGAGTGGTGTTATAGATGTATTGGAGGAAGGGCTGGGGGGTATTCCACCCGAGATTTCCTTAGGTGGGACAGAATGATGATTTATAATGTCGTCATATATTAATGTGACATTCCATATAATAATGTGACTTAGCGGGGATTTTGGCAGTGATCATGTATTTATTCCTTGATCGCTGACGGTTATAATACCGTTACTTCACCCCTGGTAGGTCGGATGTTGCTTTACAGATATATCATAATTGTCATAGAGATATGAGGGTACAAGCACATTCTACCGCAATCATTGGTGGAGCAGAAAACATCTACCTGTTCGGGGACCATGCAATGGTTTGCTAGTAAAATCTAGCTCATTGACGGCCGGGTGCCGTTTCTTCACCCCTGTCTGGTAGGATACTGCTTGCGGTACTGTGTAGTATGGCAGATGCCGTGTATTGCTGGGGACTATGCAGAGTTGTCTTTCTGTTTGCCGCTGACCTCGCTTGTGGTATGTCGGTTCAGTACGGTAAGCAGAGGGAAGTTGTGCTCCGACGGCTAAGAAGCCGTTTCTTCACCCCTATGTGGTGAGTGCTTGTGTACCTTTCTGACAATCTGTAGAGCAGTGCATCCGCCTCCGCTGTCCATCACCGCCGTCTTTCTCGTGCTGCCTTCGATCTCCGCTTTCCTCGTGGTTCCGGGCGTCCGATGATTAGCTGGAGTGATGAGAGAATGTGCCGCCGGGCTATGACGTCGAGGCGTTTCGCTTCTCTTGCGTAGCTTCGTCTGGACTAGATTTTACTAGCAAACCATTGCATGGTCCCCGAACAGGTAGATGTTTTCTGCTCCACCAATGATTGCGGTAGAATGTGCTTGTACCCCCATATCTCTATGACAATTATGATATATCTGTAAAGCAACATCCGACCTACCAGGGGTGAAGTAACGGTATTATAACCGTCAGCGATCAAGGAATAAATACATGATCACTGCCAAAATCCCCGCTAAGTCACATTATTATATGGAATGTCACATTAATATGATGACATTATAAATCATCTTTCTGTCCCACCTAAGGAAATCTCGGGTGGAATACCCCCCAGCCCTTCCTCCAATACATCTATAACACCACTCGCAGTGTTTTCCTCGGAGCAACCAGATAACACTAATTGCCCATACACAATCACCAATTCAAATTGGCGACCGATTGCCTATAAAGGAGTCCCTTCAAGAACATTTTACGCTGAATTAAGCACATGATTGTATACTTATACCACTTGAAGTAATCCACTGTATGCCGGCCGGTTTTCTGTCACTTTGTTTAATGTCATGTTTGTCTTGTTTCTTGTTACTGCACTGATTGTATTCACCAACAATTTTATCTTGCATGGCTGTTACTAAACCCCAAGATTTTTATCAATAAAATGTCTATGTTCACCATACCAAGAGCCTTATACATCATTGCTGACTAATTAACCCTCTTTTTTTCTGTGGCCTATACAGAAACACTTTATATATATATATATATATATATATATATATATATATATATATATGTATATGCTAGTTTTGGTTAAGCCAGCCCAAAAATACTCAAATCCACACAGGCACAGACATAGACTCCACGATATAAATTACTCCTAAAAACCACTTTATACCTGGTGATCCTAGCAGTATTATACTTCCTTTCTGTAACCATGCTTGCTGAAAACCAGCAGAGAAGTGTCCCTCAACATTCTGCATTACCACTAAAAAGGTTTATTGAAATCCAAAAAGGTAGCATACATTGTACTCACAAACGTAAGACATATATATACACGCATGTAGGAAATGGGAATCAATCGCCTCCAGAACACTCCTATGCTGCTGGATGACGTGATGGCGTCCGCAATGACCTGGCTGATGCATTTCGAGGGAGAAACCTCTTCTTCAGAGCCAAAAGTGCCACTAACCCACCATCAATAACCAAAATGTTATATAGCCGGTCTACACCGCCCACATTGCCGCGCCCCACAAGGAGCAAAGGTCAGGAGTGTGGGTCAACAAAATGGGGTATATATACTGTAATACATGATACCCACGCGATAGACTGCCCCGCAGTGCCAGCCATCGTCACTTAACACGAGTACCAGCCAAAAACCACTGCAAATGGTGATAGTGACAGTGACACAAATAAAACTAGAAAAGCTACAATTTTTGGGGAAATTGTGTGAATTGTTCTTGCCTCCACCAGTCATATTGTGAAAAGTATCAGGACTATGGCTTAGCCATGGACATTTTTAGTGGCTCCAGGGATAGCTGACCATTTTTATATAAGATTTGTGTAGGTGGGATGAAAATGATGGAGTGGTGGCAGTTTAGAGATCATGTCCTCATTTTTCAGCTCCCACTCTAGTTTTAAACATTCCGCCATTCATTCCTATGGGACCAATTTCGCCACAAAAACGCAGATATTTTGTGAACCATTCGGTGAAACGTTTCACAAAGTAATAGCACACCAATCGGGAACAATCCGCACGTTTTCGGTATATTACTGTCTATGTAGTGTAAAAACTGTGGGAGGAGTTAGGGTGGTAAATTTGGCCGTAATAATAGGAATATATATGCATGCAAGACCATTTAATGATGAAAGTGTAATTGGATACCCTTGGTTCTGAGGGGGCAGAAAGACCGCAAGCTTTGTGCAAAAAGACCATTCAGATCTCTCACCTTTTCACATATCAGTTGAGTGCAGGAGAGATGCTGTTTTTGGAATAACCATGCTTGCTCACCGTACCTTCACAGAAAGTCATAGATTACAGAATATCTCTTCCTCCTCCTCTTCATAACATGCAAAGGGCAGGTTTTGTAGTCCACAGAGATAGTTGGCAACAGTGTAAAGCCTCGTACACACGCTACGAATTTCCGCCGACTGGTCGTCCGTCTTTTGTCCAGAGTGGTGTCTGTTGGTTGGAATGTGCTCTAGACTGCACACAAATTTTCCCGCATGACAGAATTCTACTTCAGAAGTGATGTCATGTGTTGGATTGCTTTGTATGTTTTCTTTCATCTCTGAGCATGCCTAGTCTTGCTCATAAGATTTTTCCCCATCGAAATCTGTACTAATGAGACGAAAATCAGACGTGTGTTGACGAGGACAAACGTTTTATAGCCTGCACACCAGGATTTTGTCAGCCGAAAAGTCTGAGTTGGCTGTAGAAAGCACCATACTAACAATCCGTAAATTGGCAGATCGGTCGTCGGAGGAAATTTCCCTTCCGAATTTCTTATCGTGTGTACGGGGCTTAAGGCTGCATATACACAGGACATTCAGAAAAGTCTTTCAGGGCGTCGGATTGCTGGCAGAAAAACACGCTTTTAACAGTGTTTTTTATTGCATTTTTGAGTTTTTTTTTTTTTTTTTTTTAAATTACACCAACTTACATTCAGCTCAGGTGGGTGAACATTTTGGGGGAGAAGCGTGTTAAGCTGTGCATATGGAGCATGCTTTCTGCAATCACGCTAAGATAGCACATATATGTTGGACATATCTTGGATCCTCAGATTATAATTTTACACTGGAGTTCTGTTTATTTGTTCCTGTTTTTTTTTTTTTTTTTTTTTTTATAGTTAGATTTATATAACATGAAAGTTGTTTTTTGAAAACTTGGAGGCTGTGGATTTGCAGCCAGTGTCTTAAATGATGTTATGGGCAGTAATTTAGCTTTGCTGTTACGTTTCAGCCACTTCATTTCTCCTAACTTCCTTGAGTTTACATTCTAGATTTTTTTCAAATTAAAGCGGATCTGCTTACCTCAAGGTGGCACGTTTTAGATACGCGCCCATCCAGTGGATCCTCTCATGCCCAGCCACAGCTCTGTCCTGCTCCACCATGTTCTCTCTGACATCATCAAGAAGCCAGCCAGCTCATCCGTGTTCAGCCGATAGGCCCGCCCCCTCCTCCTTTTCTTGAGTGGAAGGCTATGCTTCCTGGGATTTGTGACATGCCGATAGGCCCGCCCCCACCTTCTTTCCTTGACTGAAAGGCTATGCTTCCTGGGATATGTGACATGCCGATAGGCCCGCCCCATCCTCCTTTCCTTGACTGAAAGGCTATGCTTTCTGGGATATGTGGCATGCCGATAGGCCCGCCCCCTCGGCCTTTCCTTGACTGAAAAGCTATGCTTCCTGGGATATGTGACATGCTGATAGGACCGCCCCGTCCTCCTTTTCTTGACTGAAAGGCTATGCTTCCTGGGATATGTGACATGCCGATAGGCCCGCCCCGTCCTCCTTTCCTTGACTGAAAGGCTATGCTTCCTGGGATATGTGACATGCCGATAGGCCCGCCCCGTCCTCCTTTCCTTGACTGAAAGGCTATGCTTCTTGGGATATGTGACATGCCGATAGGCCCGCCCCGTCCTTTTCTTGACTGAAAGGCTATGCTTCCTGGGATATGTGACATGCCGATAGGCCCGCTCCTTCTTTCCTTGACTGAAAGGCTATGCTTCCTGGGATATGTGACATGCATATCCCAGGAGGCACAGCAAGCAGTGTGCACGTCATTCACCTATAGCGAATGACATGCATTGGGAGGCGGGGCCAGACATTTTTGCTAAAACGCTCAGTAGTTTTGCAGGGTAGGAGGAGGTATGGAATGGAAGGAACGTGTGAAAAAGGCTAAAGGTCTGCTTTAAAATGACCATTTCCTTATTATGTACAATACATTGAATCAGTATTTTTACTGCATACATTCTCTTGTTGCTTCAAAAAATTGTTTTGGTAGGCAGTGATAATCTAAGAAAAGGGAACAATCCTTTTAGCGTATGAGCATTCAAATAAAAAATAAAAAAAAATAGCTTGAAAGATGAAATTGTGGCTGCTTATGGTGCTGCTCTGGTTGGAGATTGATTTATCAGAGGTATGAACCCCTATGACACCAATAAACGCGTAACAATAAAAATATATTAGATGTTGGGTCACTTTAAGCTTGCAGCTTTGTTCCATGGATTACATGCTATGTTGGACTTGGCTTTCGATGACAACTAACTATAATGTGCACTCTTCTCCCACAGGCTTTCAAGGAGATGTTGTATGCGGCCCAAGACCAGGCCCCGTCTATTGAAGGTAAGGAGGAACGTGTTTGATCCCATGGACCGGAAAGACGTTCATGTTATAAAGAAGATGAATTTCATAAAAATAGACCTGTTGAGAAAAACATGATAAATTATTAAATGTTTTAACAAGTGCTGTCATCCTAAATTACCATTTTCTTATTCAAAACTGCTATAAAGGGCATCTAGTGTCTCCACAGAGTGACTTTGGCAGTGTAATCGGGAGAAGATCAGTTTGTCAGTTTACAGAAATGCATTATACCTAATGTTAACCGAACTTGTGACTATTTGCCCTTCACTTTAGACCTTGATTGTAGATACTTGACAAATGACTCTTATCTAATTGTTACCTCACACTAGGGGTTAAAAATCTGGACTAACAATGGTGTCATTTTTGCATGCATTTGGTCGTTAAATCCCCATTTCTTGTGTTCTGCCCGATCTGGAAGCGAAACACAGTTGCAAATCATCTAGACTCATCATATTTTTTTGAAAATTAGTTCTTTGGCTTGACCTTGAGTCTTGCTGAAGTTTGCTGGCCGTACATGAGACAATTCTAGAGATGTGATCATTTTGTTATTCAGGACATGCTGAAAAGTCTTTGCAAATGAGCATTTTCAGTGATTTATTTCCTGTACACAATTAAAACAATATATATCATGTGTCATATGCAGAATGGCACTTGGCTAGAAGCATTTGTTATGGTGGAACCCAGTGCAAGTGTTAGCAAGTCTTTTTGTTGCCTGTGCCGTCTTTTAGTGGATGGCCACTTTAGTTGATTTTAAGCTTAGTTTACCTAAAGCAAGAACTTTTTATTTTTTATTAGTTTTTGGCTAGAGTAGAGAATGGCTAAAACCTCAATCATTTTTTTATTTTTTTTGTCTTGCGTGTCCCATTAGAAAGATTTCCCTTATCATCCTGTCCTGTAGAAACAGCAGAAAAGGACAGGAATTGTTTCCCTAAAAGGAAGGGAAAGAAGTCCTCTTTGGAAGATTTATCTTCTATTCCTGTTCTGGTGGATACTCAAATTTTTAGATTTTCCCTCAGTTTCAGTCCGATGATGGTCACCAAAGAAAAATGGATAGGGTAAATCTTGCTGGTGAGTACATAAACAATAAAATCTTGACAGGGTTTCTAAAACCTTTAACCCCCTCTCTCCAAAACAAGAACAGCCTTTTGGACTTTAGATAACCTTTAATCTGTTAAGCATGCTTTTGAATTTGTTTTTCAGCCCTCATAATGGTTGCCTACATCACCCTCACAAGGAATGTAGACTAAAAAAAAACGTTCAAAAATCTGTGATTTGGTCCGTTCGTTCGTTTTTCGTCCAGTTAATGGGCACAATCAGAAAATAGGTTTTAACTTTTCAGAGCCGAAAAATAGAAGGAACAGTTTGGAAAATTCTGCCGAGCGAACGATGAATTGAAAGGTTAATGTATTCCTCGCCCAAACTGTTTTCACTAAGCATATGTGACAAAATGAAGGAAAAACTGATTAATTTATGTCCATTGAATGATTTATCGTTCAAAATTCGGTCATTACATGATGGCACGATCATCTGCTCTCACGACCGATTTTTCGTTTTTCGAAAAATGAGTTAGAACGATTCTTCGGCTAGTGTATGGCCAGCATAATAGCGATGCCATTACATGTAGTGGGGAAGGATGTGGTTGTCACAAGTCCTCTTATAGTTTGAGGAATATAGTCTTTTTCTGTAGCTTTGGCCGGTTCACACTGGTGTGATGCGGGAACCCTGCAAATCCACTGCGGGTTCTCGCATTGCACCCGACTCGCAGGCAGTTAACCCTGCCATATACAAACTGCTGGAAGTGTCAATACAAAGTGAATATGGGAGGGACCAATGCGCTACCAATGAGGTAGATAAATAGCAGAAGAAGATGAGTGGAGCACCGAAATCAGCTGCCGATTGTAGTAGTGTCACCATTTACTGTTAAAAAATGAAGTAAAGGGGGAATCGGCGCTCAATTTCTAAAATGGTGGGCCACAAAACAAAGTGTTTTGATCACCATCAAATACATCAGGGGTTTTCCAATGGGAATAGACAGTGGATATCTCCTCGGATCATAGAATAGCACTTTTATGATTACTTATTTATCACTTCACTAAGCACTTCAGCACTTTTTGCTCATTTGCATATTTTTGAATATTTACCACCTATCAGCTATTTAGCTAATTTTATGATCTTCATTGTATATTTCATATTATATATATTGTTTATTCATCATATATTTCTCGTGAACACCTTTCATCCATTTTTTTTTGTGGGCCACCATTTTAGAAATTGAGCGCTGATTCCCCCTTTCCTTCAATACAAAGTTGATGACACCCCCAGATCAGTTTGCATATCACAGTGCGAACTGTGAATTTGGACAGGAATCGGATCGCATAGGTGTAAACACCCATGCGATCTGATTCTGGTGCGGACCAAAAAAGGGTGCTGCACGACTTTGGTCCGAATGCGATGCAAATTCAGCCATACAATCTCTATGGCTGAATTTGAATTGCAAAGACATTGCATGTGATTTGCATAGCAGTGCGGTGCGAATCACATGCAATGTCTTCCATCGCACCAGTGTGAACTGGCCCTTAGGGAGCCTTGTAGAGAAACCACATAGGTCCCTATGCTGCTGTCAGAAAAGTCCAAAACAATGTTTTTGCTCCTTTTTGTGATCACGTCTATATTGCAGAATTTCTGCATACATCTGCAGAATGGGTTTGGTTGCAGCTAAACTCTTTTGAATTAAGTACAGTGTCTTTTATATCTTAAAGTGGAAGTTCACCCTAAAACTAAAATCTCTAAATCTACTTGCATCTACAATCTAAGACTGACCTATCTAACCCTGTAAAGCCAGAATCGCTATTCATACCATTTCTGAAGCCGGTCCGGTCTCCAGCGGCAGAAGCTCTGTGCAGGAGACCGCTGTCAACGGCTGTGAAATGCCCAGGAAGTGACATCACTCATACAGTTAGTATGGGGCTTTCGTTGTCGGCTGACTCTTCTGCACCCGCCTCCACAGAGAAGCCGCTGCTGACAGCTCAGCGTGGGAGTGGCTTCATTTGTTGCCCGCCTCCACAGAGAAGCCGCTGCTGACAGCTCAGCGTGGGAGTGGAGTGGCTTCATTTGTCATTTGCAGGACGGGCCAGGCGCTACATTTGTGCAACTTCCCTTCCCCCTACCCAGCTCAGTTTATATTCCGGCACACTCCCTTTGTGCTAGGATGACTGAACTGCAGCTCATGTGAGAGAGTAACTTCTTCCTGTGCCAGCTGTTCAAGATGGCCAAAGACAGGCACACAGAAAAAGCCGGGGAGAACATGCTGGTTAGGGACCTGTCAGGTGTTGGATTGTAGGTGAACACTTGTGCATGTAGTACTGATTTTATGTAATGCTGAAACCTGCTAGCAGCTTGTATAAAGTGACAGTCAGTACTCTGTTTAAGGCCCCTTGCACACAGGCGTCATTACCTGAGTTATGTTGAGTATAGGCGCGCTCAAATGTAAAATTTTCTATTTTTGTTTTACTGCTCAAACTATATTACTGATCTATTCAACACTGTATTACTGATCTTTACTCCGCTGTGTGCAATGTCCCAACAATGCATCTCCTTTCAGATCAGTAAATATGCAGCTATTTTTACTCCCTTGTGCAAAAGGGCTTACGCAAAACTAACCCCATAGTGCTACAGAATTACAATCCAGCCAAAATGGCCTTTTTACTTTTACAGTATTGATAGTCCTTGTAACGCCTCTGGCTACCGAAGCCAGCACCATGTTGTGTAAATTGCAGTGTTCCTCTTCCCCACTCCATTGACTGACATCAGCATTGAATTTTGTGCATGCCCACTACCCAGACTGGCATTTGTAACGTGGACATTGAGAGCTTTGTGTTGGTGACTGTAGGCAGGGCCTGGTTTGATGTAAGCCCACACGCTGCATAGAGAATCCTGACAGATGAGAATGGTATGTTTTTTGGAAAATGGAATTCTCAGATGACAAATACTTCCAGCACTGGGCTCAGTTAGCGTTTAAGATCTGTATTTGGCCCCCGTAAACTGGAGCTGAATGGTACTTTAAAGTCTCTTTCAAAGCTTGCTGAAAGCTCTGCAAATCTTACTGTATACACTGCTTTTCTACAAGCTGAAGCCCATATGAATAAGGCCTTAGTAGAATTCTACTAATCTTTCTCCTGGATCCAGTGTTCTCTCCATATTTCTTTTGAAAGTAGGGGGAAGTGAAATAACAGAAGGGGAGATGTAGGGGAGCTGTAGAAGGAGCTACATTGATCAGTACAGCACCATACACTTCTCCCTTTTACAGAATGTGAAGTTTCTAGATGTCAAAGTGCTTAAACAGGTAGAAGAAAGTGTCTTGGATCATGCTGCACCTGCACACCACCACCACAATACTGTACATGCAGACAGTGGGGAAAAAACACTTCTGAAAGTATGCATTCTTGCTTATTTTTCCTAGTACAGTAAACCGCCCGTTATATCGCTGTTCAGTTTTCGTGGTCCCGGTATTTCGTGTTTTTTTTTTTTTTTTTTCTGTAAGACCTATTAATATTATTATATTCATTATTAATTCAATATTTTAGTGTTTTCCATTGCTCTTGCTCTCTCAATATCTTTTTTTATGTGTTTAAATGGGTTTGTATTGTTTTTAAAGTGTGTTTAGACCTTAAAATGCATTTAAAAGTATGGTAAAAGTTATAAAAACATGCCTAGGGTGTATTTTTAAATAGGGTATTTCTATTTTGCGGATTTTCACTTATCGCAAGGGGTCTGGAACGTAACCCCCCGCAATGGAGGGGGGTTTACTGTATTTTGATTTGCAATCCATGAACTAACTACGAGAATAAATTTCTGCTTTAGGGCTCTTTCACACGGGCGATCCGATTAGATCCCCCTGTCAGTTTTTTAGGCGGATCTGATCGGATCCTCCATGCAGCTTTATGGGGCAGCGAAAGTCAGCGGAGACACCTCCACTAACACCCGCCGCCATCCGTATCCGATCCTGTCCGTGAAATCTGGACGGATGGAAACCCTATTTTTCCATCTGTTCAGGAATCGGATGAGAGCGGACAGGCGGTCCGCTCTCATCCGATCCCCCATAGAGAGCAGCGGGGGCTGAGACACATCCCTCTCCGCACTGCAAGCGGAGACGGAGCTGTCATCCACCGGCTCAGCGGGGATCGGCGGATCGATCCCTGCTGAGCAGCACAGATCCGCCTACAGAGGCGGACCGTGTGAAAGAGCCCTTAATGTGTTAAAGTCCCACTCACCTTACCATGTCAATGTAAAGTGACACTAGAATTGGGGGAGGTAACTGCTTCTCCATAGACTGAAGCACGGGGTGGTGTTATTGGCTCTGATGCAGGCAGGAGTGGCCAGGGAGTACTGGTAAGGGGGGTATCAGGAGTTCAGGGGCTCATTACAAAGATGAGGGTTGCCTTTTTTCTTTTTAAAGGCTAACTTTACCTTCTAAAAAAATAAATAAATATGCATTCAAAGGGTGCCAGTAGGTTACAATACACTGTTTGGCTTCAAAAACTGTACCTTGGTTAAATGCCATACCTGTAGGGCTTTTGCAATACCCTCAGAGCCTGTCCAAAAAACAAAACTAAAAAAATGCGCCCGCATCTCAGCGATTCCCCTGTCCTGCCTAATATCAGGGACTCGGATTGTGTTGAGCGCTCCTCCCCAGCATGGACAGAAATGAGCGCACTTCCTGGTTGGAAACGCGCCCTCTTTCTCTGTAGACGTGTAGCTACAGAAAAAAAAATTATTTATTTTTTTAACCTGTTTCTCACTTTTTTTGTATACTAAGGCTCCATGTACACGGGACGTTAGAAAAAACGTCCTGCAAAGCTATTTCTGACGCCGGGAAAAAGCAGCTGTTAAACGTGCTTTCAGTAGCTTTTTCCATTTGCGTTATTGCACGTTTGGCCACGTTGCTTTTAGCAGCGTTTTTCTGCCTCCATTCAAAATCAATGGTTCCCTATGGGAGCCTATTGATTTGAATGGAAGTCGCACCGCAAGTCGGATCCGACTTGCGGCGCGACCTGCACTGTGAGAATCTTGAGGGGGAACTCCACGCCAAAAATGGGAAAAAAAACTGCGTGGGGTTCCCCCCCAGGTTCCAAACCAGGCCCTTCGGGTCCGGAATGGAATTTGAGGGTAGCCCCACGCCGAAAAAACGGCGTGGGGTCCCCCCCAAAATCCATACCAGACCCTTATCCGAGCGTGCAGCCCGGCAGGCCAGGAAAGGGGAGGGGACGAGCGAGCGGCCCCACCCCCCCTGGACCACACCAGGCCACATGCCCTCAACATGGGGGGGTGTTGGTGCTTTGGGGCAGGGGGAGCTCTGCACCCCCCACCTCAAAGCACCCTGCCCCCATGTTGATGAGGACAAGGGCCTCATCCCCACAACCCTGGCCGGTGGTTGTGGGGGTCTGCGGGCAGGGGGCTGATCGGAATCTGGAAGCCCCCTTTAACAAGGGGGCCCCCCCAGATCCCGGACCCCCTCCCTATGTGAATGGGTATTGGGGTACACTGTACCCCTACCCATTCACCCCATAAAAGATAGTGTATGTAAATAATGACAGGAGACGTTTTGGAAAGTTTTATTAAAAATCTTCATCCGACTCTTCGGGGTCTTCTCCTCTCCGGGGGTCTTCTGCTCTTTTGCTGTCCGCCCTTCTGCTGTCCTCTCTTCTTGTCTTCTCCTCTCCGGGGGTCTTCTGCTGTCTTCTCTCCGTGGGGTCTTCGGCTCTTTTGCTGTCCGCCCTTCTGCTGTCCTCTCCTCTCCGGGGGTCTTCTGCTGTCTTCTCTCGTGGGGTCTTCGGCTCTTTTGCTGTCCGCCCTTCTGATGTCCTCTCTTCTTGTCTTCTCCTCTCCGGTCTTCTGCTCTTGTGCTGTCGGCTGTCGGCTCTCCTTCTTCCTCCGGTCCTCCTCCGACGACGTCTCCAGCGATTATGCCGGCCTCTGGTCTCTGCAGCTTATTATATAGCCATTAGGGGCGTGGCCGCCAGGTGACGTCATCGGGAGACCACGCCCCTTGTGACACATGTGACGTCACATGTGTCACAAGGGGCGTGGTCTCCCGATGACGTCACCTGGCGGCCACGCCCCTAATGGCTATATAATAAGCTGCAGAGACCAGAGGCCGGCATAATCGCTGGAGACGTCGTCGGAGGAGGACCGGAGGAAGAAGGAGAGCCGACAGCCGACAGCACAAGAGCAGAAGACCGGAGAGGAGAAGACAAGAAGAGAGGACATCAGAAGGGCGGACAGCAAAAGAGCCGAAGACCCCACGAGAGAAGACAGCAGAAGACCCCCGGAGAGGAGAGGACAGCAGAAGGGCGGACAGCAAAAGAGCCGAAGACCCCACGGAGAGAAGACAGCAGAAGACCCCCGGAGAGGAGAAGACAAGAAGAGAGGACAGCAGAAGGGCGGACAGCAAAAGAGCAGAAGACCCCCGGAGAGGAGAAGACCCCGAAGAGCCGGATGAAGATTTTTAATAAAACTTTCCAAAACGTCTCCTGTCATTATTTACATACACTATCTTTTATGGGGTGAATGGGTAGGGGTACAGTGTACCCCAATACCCATTCACATAGGGAGGGGGTCCGGGATCTGGGGGGGCCCCCTTGTTAAAGGGGGCTTCCAGATTCCGATCAGCCCCCTGCCCGCAGACCCCCACAACCACCGGCCAGGGTTGTGGGGATGAGGCCCTTGTCCTCATCAACATGGGGGCAGGGTGCTTTGAGGTGGGGGGTGCAGAGCTCCCCCTGCCCCAAAGCACCAACACCCCCCCATGTTGAGGGCATGTGGCCTGGTGTGGTCCAGGGGGGGTGGGGCCGCTCGCTCGTCCCCTCCCCTTTCCTGGCCTGCCGGGCTGCACGCTCGGATAAGGGTCTGGTATGGATTTTGGGGGGGACCCCACGCCGTTTTTTTTCCCATTTTTGGCGTGGAGTTCCCCCTCAAGATTCTCACAGTGCAGGTCGTGCCGCAAGTCGGATCCGACTTGCGGTGCGACTTCCATTCAAATCAATAGGCTCCCATAGGGAACCATTGATTTTGAATGGAAGAAAAAAAACGTATAACGTGGCTGAACGTAGGTTCATCACGTTCAGTCACGTTTAGTCACGTTCGGCCGCGTTCCTGCGTTTGAAACGTCGGGAAACACACGTTCGAACGCAATATAATTGCGTTCTAAAAAAAGTCCCTGAATGCAACTGCCTGCAAATGACTGTAAACTACCATGTGTACATGGACAGATAAGATAACATGGAGCTGCGTTCAGGGACTTCTGAAAAAAACGCCCAACTGCTCCTAAACGGCCATTTCCAGCGTCCCGTGTACATGGAGCCTTATATTTGAAAAGAAGTAGCAAAACGGTTTACTATGGAGAAGCTAATTCAGTTGAGGAAAATGTACAAAGATTTTTGTGGACAAAAGAGGGACTTAAAGATTGGCTCTGCAGCTTACACATGCGTTTGCAAATGTGTGTCAACTAAACCCCTGTTCTTTGTATCAAGAGACAGGTCTACTTGGTTGGTGACAGACTGGAGGGTGAATACATCAGACTGGGGGCTGGCTGACTTTCATGCACCTCTTATAATCCTTCAACCTCATTTTTTTCTTGTTATAGGGATGGAGATGCCGGGCACTACCTGCTGGGGTCTCACTTAAAGTCCCACCTAGCCTATTATGTAAAAGAGGAACTGACCGTCATATAAATTAACTCAATTTAAATGTTTTTTTTTAAAGAAGTTATTTCGAAGCACATTTATTTATTTATTTTTGAATGAACATTTGCATTTGTAAGTAACAAGTATTGACAGTGTCATTAGAATTGTGTGTTCTGCCACCAACATAGAAGACTTGTCCTTCCTTTACTGACACCTCTCTCCTCCATACTGCTGAGCCACAGTCTGGCTCGTTCCTCTTGTTAACGTTGCTTCGGCAGACGGTAGATCACAGCTGCGCTCTCATAGTGGCAGGTTCGTAGGCATGTGAGAAATATCTCGCCGTGGGCACAAGCTGTCCCCTCGCCAATAACACAACTTCACATGCTATGTAGCACTGGGTGGAGTTGGTACTATTGCTCCTGGTTGCCAATTACAAAGCGCTCCACTAGACTCCTTCAGGCTCGTGTCTTTGCCTTTTATACATTCTCTGGCTCGTGGTTTCCCAAGATTTATGAATATACTTGGCTCCCTGATGGCTTTTTAAGACTTTGTTTCTGTGAAGTAAAACCCTTGCAGACTATTTGCGTCTGTATAAACTGAAAAGGAAGCTCCGGCATCCATAGAACGATTTATAAGCAGCGAGGGTTTGTTTGTATGTGTTTGCCCAGTACATTTCACGTGGGGATTTTTATTGTAGATCCCCTGGTGCAAAGTGAATGCATTACTGGGACAAAAACCAACACTATCTGACGCATTAAAGAAAATCTTTTTATTCTTGTTTGTAGTTTCTCTGTTCAGGGTTTTATCAGTCGTTGCTTATTAGTAGCTGGGTATCTTTGATGTCGGCCCCCCTCGGTGATGATTCAGGAGCTTCGTTCAAGATATGAATGATGTCGTGTTTTTAATGTTAGCTACAGGTTTGATTACTGTGTTCAAGGTTAGAATCTTGATTCGTACTCCTGTTTGTCGTTATTTATTTTCTGTATTGCAGAGCCTATGTTCTGCCTGTCAGTATAGTATATTGTTTGCTTTGGATAAATTGTATAGGTGCTACAGGCAGGTCCTTGTGCTCCCCTCCTCCTCAATTCTTCCGCTCATTTAGCAGATGTGCAGCATTCTCCCCAGACTCCTTAGGATTCAGGGCGTCCAGGATGAAAGCGTGCCTGTAAATTATTCATTGTGATTATCTGCCTCACTGCTCGGGGTCCACTGGTGATTTTTTTTGGCCCCCAGCCCCATTTCCTTCTGAGGCCACTCTTAAGGTATTCTGGACACCGCTGAAAAACAAAGCAAAATGCAGATTGACCATGAAATAGATATTTGACGTTGGGAGGAACAAAGGGGTCCGTTTTATTTTATTATATTATTTTATTATACAAAATGGAACTATGACCATGTTTGCTGGAAAATGCCATCTCATTTAAATGAAAGCAGCCGGCATCCTATGTGTGTAAAGAATTTGTTGATCTATTGCACAGGGCCGTAATGTTATTAGAGTGCATCTGTATATTGTTTTGCCTATGAATCCCCTAACTGTTGCTTGTGCTATTGGCCAGCAGGTGTAATAAAAGCCAGTATTTCCCAGATGAATGATAAAGAGGTTAGCATATGTTATGGATTGCTAACACATTTTATTGTTTTATTTACTGCAAGGTATTGAGGGACACGAGTGGTTTTCTCGGCTTGGATATTTTCTTTTTAGATGATGATCTGATGTCTGTGTACAAATGGCTACATTTAGGTAAAAGTAGTAGAAAACCTGCTGCCCCCATCTTTCAACTGCTCTGGTAATTTTATGGAGTGAAAATATTAAGACCAGATTTAGGGTAAAGTGGTTGTAAAGCTTTAAGGTTTTTTTTTTTTTTTTTTTTTACGTTCTCTGCATTAAATTGGATGTAAACCCTCACATATACCCAGTGAAGTGAACAGTTTTAGATGATACTCCGAGATGAGCCCAATCTCCCTACTGTAGATCTGCTGTCTTCGGCTTTCAATATTCTTTATAAAGTACACATCGTGTTACAATTTTTTTTCCTGTTTTTTTTTAGCAGCGGGAGGGGAGTGTTGGCATATACTGTGTGTGAGCTGATTGGAGGAAAGGCACACACCCCTCTCCACATAGGCAGACGAGTGAAGAAACCTGCAAAGCTGTGCTATGAATAGACCAGCTCTCTGCTTATCTGTCTGTCTCTAAGTCCCTTACCTGATACAAATTTTAAGCTGCTTTTATCTCCTGTGCCAGAGAGCTTGTCAGAAATGATCATGCCAACAGAGGAATGGAGCAGCAGAAAGACACTGGGCTTAGGGCTTTGGAGAGAGATAAGTGAACACTACAGATATGTGCCCAGGTCCGATTTTGTGAATGTGGTTTACATCCACTTTAAGGTAAAGAGCCTTCTGTGTCCAGGATCCACCCCAGTCTGCCCCCAATCTCGATCCAGCGCTGTGCCTGAGAGCGGTGGCTCCTCTCTCTCCCTCCTCACAGTGCAGATTGATCGCAGCAGGAGTTGCTTTCAATCAAATCCTAAGATGCGGGGGGGGGGGGGGGGAGTGTTGGGTCCAGGGCAAAGCCCTGCTGCCTGTGTCTATGGACACAGGCAGTGAGACTTAAAAGTACCCCCTCAGCAAGCGGGGGGGGAGGGGAAGAGGTACTCAGAGGGCAGGAGGAGCAGGGCTGCTCTGTACAAATCCATTTCACATAGCAGGCAAGTATAACATGTTTGTTACTTTAAAAAAAATTTAAATCTAAAGATTAATAATCACTTTAATTTACATCTTCACTTCTGACTGCTGTCATAGCCCAACCTCAAATGGTCAGCTAGTGGAGAGGGTCTAAAGTGGCTCAATTTATATTGGTGTTTATAGCAATCTCACCTGAAATAAGTAAAAGACCAAGGATGTAAGTAATTCTCATAGAGGAATATGGGCCAGCTGGGAGCCATCCCGTTGGTTTAGGGCATTCCGTGGCGATCCCCGGCGACACCGCACTTGCATTGCGCAGTGACGTCAGACGTCGGGGGACCGCCGACACATCAAGAGAAACCAAGCCTCAGACCGGTGGATAGGTCTGGAATGCAGCGAGGGGACGGAGTCTGAGGAAGACATCGTCCCTCCCACGTCAGAGGCAGAACCCTCTACATACACAGGCCCCTCCACACAATAGTACAGGGAGCCTGTGCGTGCCGGGGAACAACGCTTGGGGCGCAAAGCAATACATACAATATTAAAAATTAAAACCGCCCACAGGGGGAATTTCAATAGGCAGAGACAATGGACAAGGACATGCTGGCTGCACATGTCCTGTAAGGAACCTTCTTCTTTTAGGGCGATCCTCATGAGCAATCTGGGGGTGCATTTTAGCATAGTTCATACAATAGTAATGTGGCATTTACTAGTTTACAATATTATCCGGATCCAATACCGCCTATATAGGCTTTATTATGGTTAACTAAACTGTTGCCACCTACCAGTTGGCTCCTTCTGACCATCCTATTTTATGATGCATGTTTTCAGTATCGTATGATTGCCTGACTCCCCCAGAATGGCCTCTCCTTAAACATCACAGTTGATTCACACTCCTAATGTCACACTCCAGTGTTGTAAGTATGGTTGCTCTGTTTGTATGACTCACGTTTAGAAGACTAATACCTTGTATATATATTTATAGAAGAAATAATCTTGTGCTCTCCTTTCCCCTGATGAAGAAAATATCCATGATTATGAAACATGTTGGGATGTCTAACTGAACAATTATCAGTATGCTCGTCTACTCATGAGAACTGTATAGTATTTGTTCTAGACTGTTAGCTATACATTTCTTACTGGTATTGTGTCTTTTTTTTTTTTTTTTTTCATTGTCCGGAGTGATTGATTATTTCTACTCACTCTCTTTTTTAAATATTTGGTTTAAAATAAAATTGCATTATTTTTACTTTTTTCTATATTGTTACTTTCACTTGCTTTATGTGTATGCCTCGCTCAAACCCAGAGAGACTTTTTGTACTTTTGTTCCCTGTAAAGTTGAGCTCAGCCCTTCCTCTCCTCTTTTTCTCCAAGCTGTGGCCAATAAAGAAGCTTGGGAAGGGGGGTAAATGTCTGGAAGGGTATAGGGCCATGCACAACATTTTACAGTGAATGATGAGCTTAAAGCAGGGTATACACGGACCGAAAATCAGCTGCAACTGGCTTTCATTCTGTGTGTACTGCTGTCTGTTGATACCCTGTTGGTACCTTTTAGTCAGATCTACCAATACCTATGTGTAATAAAGGTTGGATAATGATCCTTTTGGGAGATGCATCTATTTCCTTATAATTTTTTGGAAATTTTGTGTGCATTCTTTACCCACCTTGAAGATATTTTACTCTCTGCTGTATTTCTAGACCAGAAGTATAGGGAAATCTTCCTATTAGTACATAGACAGCACCAAATAAACTAAAAATAAAGGAGTAAGCGTATCTGAACAGACAAAAATTAATATATTCTTTTTTTTTTCCCCCTCCTTTTTTTTTTTTTTCTCCCCATTTTTTCTCCCTTTTTTTCTCCCTTTTTTCCCTTTTTTTCCCTTTTTTCCCCTTTTTATTTTTGGTTTTTTTTTTGCCTTTTTTTTTCTTTTTCTGTTTTTTTTTGTTTTTTTTTTTTTCCCTTTTTTTTCCCCCCCTTTTTTTAACCTGGAAAATCTGCAGTTAACACTTTTTCCCGTGCTTGTGTGGCCATGCTCATTCCTCCACTGTATCTGTGGAGAGAGTGTGTTGATGTTCTGGGCTGCTCTCCTAATTGGTACTACAAATTCTTGTTATCTGTAACATTGGGGAAGAGTAATTGTTAGTTTACAGAAGATAGATGTAAGAAATTTAGGATGATTATGCTTTCTAAAGTTACAGGGACAGTTGCATTTTTGACAAGATCAACATGTATTTTCTTAACTTATGCTGGCCATACACACACAGAATTTTGGCCGTTTGCAGACTGAACGATTATTCGTCAGTTGAAAGCGAATTGGCCACTAACTTACAGAATAAACTCTTTCACATAATCGTTTTCATGATCATAATTAGGCTTGTGACGGTATCAGATTTTCATGCTGTGATTAATTGATTAAGGTTTTGCCACGGTATACGGTATTATCACGGTATTCTATTATTAAATTTAAATTATTAAATTTCCACCTCACTTGAATTTCATTGCTGAATTTAGGGGCTTTGGTTCACTTATGCACATTATTATATAGTCAGTCAGTACAGACTCTGTGAACCAGGCCTAAAATAGGTCATCAAGCAGTGTCTGGCCTAACTGGTGATAACTGGTCCTGGCGCTCGGCTCCGATCCGATGGCCTGGTCATTAAGAGGGCAAATCCTTGTGGTCAAGAAGTGGTTAAACCTGAAGGAGGTGTTGTTTATAAATTACTTTACTTTTGCTTTAGGCCTGGTTCACATGTATGCGGGTTGGCGGTTCACATGTATGCGGGTTGGCGGTTCACATGTATGCGGGTTGGCGGTTCACATGTATGCGGGTTGGCGGTCCACATTTGCACAGGCATAGCAGCCCATTGATTTGAACGGGCTGCTATGCCCTCATTTTCCGCAGAAAAAAGGTGCATGCAGCATTTTTTTAAAATTCAGTGGCCTTGAAATCCATCCTACTTCTGCACCATGCGACTAACCTGCAGTTCCCGATCTGGCAAGCTTTCTGCATTTTTTGTATACGTGGGCACGGCATTTAAAAACAGTTTGTGTGTGCAGCAACGGCAGGTAAGTCACATGGTGCAAAAGGAGGATGGATTTCATGGCCACTGCATTTTTTTAAATTCTGCATGCACCTTTTTTCAGCTGAAAACGCAGGCATAGCAGCTCAAGCCCATTCACATCAATGGGCTGCTATGCCTGTGCAAATGTGGGCCCCCAACCCGCATACATGTGAACCAGGCCTAAAGCAATAGTAAAGTAATTAATAGATAAAAACACCGGTCCTCCTGCAGGTTTAACCACTTCTGGATCGCAAGGATTTGCCCCTTTAAAGACCAGGCCATCGGATCAGAGCGCCAGGACCAGTCATCACCAGGTAGGCCAGACACTGCTTGATGGCTATATAATAATGTAATGTGGGCTGCTATGCGTGTGTGTGTGTGTGTGTGTGTGTGTATATATATATATATATATATATATATATATATATATATATATATATATATATATATAAAGAGCTGCACGATTCTGGCCAAAGGGAGAATCACGATTTTTTAGCTTGGAATAAAGATCACGATTCTCTCACGATTCTCTGTGTAACAAAAAAAAAATTTGGGATTACTTTACTGTTACGTTTTTTTTTTTTTTTTTATTCATTAAAGTCTATTAATTGCGTTTGAAAGACTGCTGCGCAAATACAGTGTGACATAAAATATTACAACAATCGCCATTTTATTCTGTAGGGTCTCTGCTAAAAAAATATATAAAATGTTTGGGGGTTCTAAGTACTTTTCTAGCAAAAAAAAAAAAAACTGATTTTAACTTGCAAGCAACAAGTGTCAGAAAAAGATCCAGTCTTTAAGAGGTTAAACTTCCTTTCTCCCTGGCAGAGGGAAGGTAAAAATACAATGTAATCATTTTTGTTTATAGTTACTGGGAGAGCTGTGTGAGTGAATGAGTCATCCAGCTCACTGAAATGTATCAATTCACAAGTCAGACCCAGGAGCAGAGAAACTCGGTATTTTAAAATGCCACAATAACAATACAGTGGCTATGCAATACCGCAATATATCGAATTACCGAAAACCGGCATATGTCTAATCATAATGATCGTTTGATAACATGCACAATATGAGTCAGAATATTATTTTTATTTCAATTTTACCCTACAGGTAACAACTTTTGTAGAAACAATAAAAGTTTTCGCTATGGATCCATCGACATTAGCCGGGCACACGATCGAAATCGTCGGTAAAGTTGTGTTCACTAACGGCCCGATTTTCGAACTATCTTTCCTAAAACGACCATTTTCCGCCGAAATTCTGTGCGTGTATGGCCAGCATTAGTCTGGAAAAAAATGAAAACAAATAAAGGAAACTCATCTAAAAACTGATAGGCAACAATTTATTATAAATTTGTTCTTGGGTTTAGGTATCCTAAAAACATTGGACATTACATACACTTTTTTTTTTTTTTTTATTATACTGTATACGGCTATATTTGTTCTTTTTCCTACCAAATAATACCATTTAGTGCCGGTTCACACTTATGCGATGCGGGAAGGCTGCGAATTCGCAGCCTGTTCCCGCATTGCAAACGCACCCCCGGCAGTTCACACTGCCATATGCGATACGCTGGGGGTGTCAATGTAATCTTAACGACACCCCCAGTTTGATCGCATATCGCAGTGCGATCGTGCAGTTCGCACAGGATCGGATCGCACAAGTGTGAACCGCTGTGCGATCCGATCCTGATGCGGCAGCAAAAATGCCTCCTGTGCGTGTTTGCTGCGGGTGCGATGCGAATTTAGCCATACAAACTGTATGGCTAAACTCGCACCGCACAGCTGATCGCATGTAATGTTGGAGCAGTGCGCTCCGACATTACATGCGAACCCCGCACACGCAGAAGTGTGAACCGGGCTTTAGGGTGTTTTCACATGGATGCCTTGTCTGTCTAACTGCTGCCACTCTTCACAAGCTCAAAAACATTTTGTGTCCTTTTTCTCACTACATACAAAATCTCATTATATACTGCAAAAAGTATGGATCATCGCTTAGCTGCCAAAACATAAATGTTACACGCCTGTCCAAACCTCATGCATCATTCCTAAAGATAAAGAAGTACAGTTGCTTTATTAAAAAAAAAAAAAATGCTGATAAGCGTTCACTGGAATCCTTGTAATGTTGAGTAATGTGGAGAGGAATAATGGATTGCATTCACTGGCTTCTGAATTATATTGGCCGTACTTGACAGTTTCAAGATATACTGAAGATAGAGACACGAGTTAAATACAGCCTTTTGTATATAAACTGGTGGAAAGCAGATTGTGTTGTCCTTCAAAACCATATTCTAAATTAATACTTTCTATCACAATAATCACCATTTTTTTTTTTTTTCCAGCTGGGTGGTCACATGGAGGGGGGGGGGGAGCCTTTGTGAAGGGTTTAATAAAAGATTAAACTTGAAATGGCTGAAAGGCCACATAGATATTTGATAATAATTATTTAGAATTACAAGGTAGTGATGTTATGTACTGACGTGATAGGATAGTTTAATGTGCTGCAATAGCAGTAAAGGTTTTTGGACCTTTAAAAACCACTTTAACTCCGGAAGGTTTTACCACCTTAATGACCAGGCCATTTTTTTGCGATTCAGCCCTGCGTTACTTTAACAATTGCGCAGTCATGCAACGCTGTACCCTAATACAATTGATGTCCTTTTTTTCCCCACAAATAGAGCTTTCTTTTGGTATTTGATTTTGCACTATAAACCAAAAAAAGAGCGGCAAGTTTGTAGAAAACACAATATTTTTTATTTTTTTACTTTCTGCTTTAAAACTTTACCAATAAAAAAATTGAATCTATTTTTTTATCTTTTTTTTTTTTTTTTAATCAGTTTAGGCCAGTTTGTATTCTACTACATATTTTTGGTAAAAACAAATCCCAAAAAGCATATATTAATTGGTTTGCGCAAAATTTATAGTGTTTACAAACTATGGGATAGATTTGTGGACTTTTTTCTTTTTTTAATTGGTAATGGCGGCGATCAGCAATTTTTAGTGGGACTGTGACATTGCGGTGGACAAATCTGACACTAACTGACACTTTTTTGGGGACCAGTGACACCAATACAGTGATCAGTGCTAAATAATGTGCACTGTTACTGTTTAAATGACACTGGCAGGGAAGGGGTTAATACTGGGGGTGAGCAAGGGGTTAAGAGTGAGCCTAATTCTGCTTACTGTGGGGGGGGGCTCTGTGAAAGGCACACAGAAATCAGCGTTTCAGCTTAGCTAAAACACACGCTGTCACTGTGCCTGTGTGACAGGAGAGCCGCTTGCTTTGTTTACATTAGCCGGCGGCTCCCCTGTCAGTTTCCCCGAAGATTGCGGGATGCCGGCAGAGATAGAGCCTGCTCCTTCCACGGTCTGGCTCCCGCTGGGTCTAATGACGGCGGTAGCACAGCTCCGGCGGCGCACGCGCGCCACAGATTCCGCGATCATAGATCTACATGATTATGTGCATCCGAGCTGCCTTGCCGCAGTAAATCTGTGTGGGGCGGTTGGCGAATGGGTAATATTTGCGGGGTGGGGGGGGGTGGGGGGAAGCTCCTTCAGAGCGACCCTACGAGCTAAAGCTGGCCATACATGTTAAGATGTCTCCTTCAACCCACAGGCTGAATAAAATAATTCACTTAATTCCCCTTCCATGCTAAACCGGATATATAGATGAATCTATTGTATTCCAACAGCTGACACCCGCGGCTGTCAGAACACTTGAACAGTGCCTATGCTCCTACATCTGATTGGATGTGGGTGCTGTTTGGCTGAGAATTTTCTACCCGCCCCTTTTGACAAAAGCTTGTTAAAAAAAAAATTGAGCTTTGCTGCACTAGGTGTTGCCAACAGGTCCATTAATAGAACCAATTTTGTATGTATATGGTCCATTTTAGTCCACTCTGTGCACCATATGGGATCTGTAGTGATTGTTTCCTCGCTCCCTCTCCCGCATGCCCAGACTTCCTTTACTATTTGCCTTCCCAGCAAAATTCCATTAGACGTTGCTATCTTCTTTGGTTGTGAATGTGTTAATATAGTGGTCCTGCAGTATGATGGCAGTTGCAAGCCCCACTCTGCATGAAACTATGAATAGAAACCACTTAGATGTTACCATGCTGATATACATTAAAGGTAATCATCATGCATGATTGCTCTGACATTGTATGAGAAGTGATGCATACATTTGATATCACCTGCCGCATAGGACGTGTATATGCGGGAATCTGGCTGTTCTGCAGTGAGATGCTGAAAGTGGAACTCCAGGCAGCTGTCAGGAGTCACCCCCTCAGTCCAGTTATCTATTCATTAAATGCAGATGTGTTTTGTCACACATCTGGTGTAACTGACTGAAGTGTATTTTACCTCCTCTTCCTACAATTCTCCACATGTCAGAAATCAGACTAACACTGGCCATACACATCAGGATTTCTTTCTTTCAGTCAGTATACCCGAATGGTGCCTGCATCTGATTGAATGCTGTGCAGGAGCGATTTGGCCAAGATATGTCTGCCTTGCTTTTGTCGAGCCAGATAATGCCGACACGGCCACCTAACAGGACTAAGGCTGGCCAGACACAGTTCGAATCTCGAGATTCCAACCATTATTGAGCAGGCTGAATGTCCCAAGTTAAACGATAAATCAACTTGGGTACAACCAGACTGACAGATTAATTTTCCATTATCGCAAGCGACTGCTATAGTTTCTAGCGATAATCACTGTCTTCTCGCACTTCATCATCCCCCCAGAAAAGACAATTGCTGATTCCTCTGTCAGCACTTTCTTTTCATGGGGGGGGTTTTGTGCAAATTTCTTTCCTGCAACCCGCGGGTTCCAGAAAATAAATTTACACCATGTATGGCCAGCCTAATTAATCAATATGGCTGAACTTGCAGAAAACAACATAAAAACTATTAACAAATGGTGTATTAGATGCTGTTCATATTTAGTCACTGAGATTTTTTTTAGTTTTCTGTGTTCTGCAAGAAACCTGGTTGATCCTGCTGTTCTCTGCCTCCCCTTCTGTCTATGTCCCCAATTTAGCTAGGGATTTTGCAGCTGTGATGGCAAGTTTGCACATTCTCCGTTTTCAGTGAGTTTCTATGCTGAGCATTTCCTCCCCATCACATCTGAACAGCCCAGGTGTCTGTAGAGTCACACATGTGGGGGTATACACAGTGGTAAATTACAGCCCATTTACTCCCTTCTCCTCCATACTCACACATGTGGGCGTATACACAGTGGTAAATGACAGCCCACAGCCCTCCCTCCTCCATACTAACACATGTGGGCGTATCCACAGTGGTAAATGACAGCCCACAGCCCTCCCTCCTCCATACTCACACATGTGGGCGTATACACAGTGGTAAATGACAGCCCACAGCCCTCCCTCCTCCATACTAACACATGTGGGCGTATACACAGTGGTAAATGACAGCCCACAGCCCTCCCTCCTCCTCCATTCTCACACATGTGGGCGTATACACAGTGGTAAATGACAGCCCACAGCCCTCCCTTATCCTCCATTCTCACACATGTGGGCGTATACACAGTGGTAAATGACAGCCCACAGCCCTCCCTTATCCTCCATTCTCACACATGTGGGCGTATACACAGTGGTAAATCACAGCCCTCCCTTATCCTCCATACTCACACATGTGGGCGTATACACAGTGGTAAATCACAGCCCTCCCTTATCCTCCATACTCACACATGTGGGCGTATACACAGTGGTAAATGACAGCCCACTCCCTCCCTTCTCCTCCATTCTCACACATGTGGGCGTGCACAGTGGTAAATGACAGCCCACAGCCCTCCCTTATCCTCCATACTCACACATGTGGGCGTATACACAGTGGTAAATCACAGCCCTCCCTTATCCTCCATACTCACACATGTGGGCGTATACACAGTGGTAAATCACAGCCCTCCCTTATCCTCCATACTTACACATGTGGTCGTATACACAGTGGTAAATGACAGCCCACAGCCCTCCCTCCTCCTCCATACTCACACATGTGGGCGTATACACAGTGGTAAATGACAGCCCACTCCCTCCCTTCTCCATACTAACACATGTGGGCGTATACACAGTGGTAAATGACAGCCCACTCCCTCCCTTCTCCATACTCACACGTGGGCGTATACACAGTGGTAAATGACAGCCCACAGCCCTCCCTTATCCTCCATACTCACACATGTGGGCGTACACAGTGGTAAATGACAGCCCACAGCCCTCCCTTATCCTCCATACTCACACATGTGGGCGTACACAGTGGTAAATGACAGCCCACAGCCCTCCCTTATCCTCCATACTCACACATGTGGGCGTATACACAGTGGTAAATGACAGCCCACTCCCTCCCTTCTCCTCCATTCTCACACATGTGGGCGTGCACAGTGGTAAATGACAGCCCACAGCCCTCCCTTATCCTCCATACTCACACATGTGGGCGTACACAGTGGTAAATGACAGCCCACAGCCCTCCCTATCCGCTATCCCTCCCTATCAGCTATATGCAGAAATAGAAGGGACAATGTAAATTAATCAATGTACCACTTTAATCCATGCATGGCCATTTTAAGAGTTAGAGGCTATGTAGTGTAATCTAGTTTTTTTTGCCTTTTACGGTACTGTCAATCTAAGGGCCCAGTCACACCATACCGGAGTTTCCTCGCATGTAACTGCAATGGCACATAGAAAACAATAGTTTTCTGTTTGTCATGTCCACATTCGAATGCTAAGTTTATACAGTATGCACTCCAGAGATGCGTGTTAATATGTTTGCATTTTTTCACACACACATGCATGTAAGCATTTGTAAAAAACGCACTGCAGTGCACATCTCACCCACAACAATTAAGGGAAACCTACCTTTAAAAGATTTGCTATGCAGAAAAATGCACATAAACTTGCAGAAATGCATGTGACTGCAGGCCAACAGAGAAGTGTATTTAATGTTTTTTTCCGTATGTGTAATAGTTTGAATTGGCCCTCCTATGTTTTTGAAGACTGGAGGGGTTTAGATAACTTAGGGCTCATACAGAAGGGTGATGTGATCTGTACAGTGTAAAAATTCTGGGGTTTTTGGGCACCAGGGAAGCCCATCAAACTCAATGATAGGCCGCAATGCATGACAGCTAGACAGTTATGGGTGGTACTTACGTTTAGGACTGTATGTGGTCAGGAATGTATGCCCTAAAAGCAGGATTTCCACGTTCAGGGCATAAGTCCCTAAATGCAAGTTCTGCTTGGAACAGCGTCCACCTGCTGCGTTTTCAGCTTGTCATGGATTTTGGCAGGCTGCTGGCAGCAGGCCTTACGCTGCACCTGTGGCTCTCTTGCAACCAAAAACTCTGGTTTTTTTACTCTCTATTGCCTCTCTCTTACCCCTCCCTGCTGCTATTTGCATCAACTGCTGACATCATCGGTTGGTAGGACACAGGCGGACAGCTTGTACAGATTTCAGCCCCGGTTCACATTAGTGCGATGACAGACATTGCATGTGATTCAGAGCGCACTGCTCTGAAAATGACATTCGATGTCTGTGCGATGCGAATTGAGCCATACAAATTGTATGGCGGAATTTGCATCGGATTCGGGCGGAACACGCGCAGGACCCTTTTTTGGGTCCGCGGCAGAATCTGATCGCATGGTGGTTCACAGCAGTGCGATCCGATTCATGACCAAACTAACAGTTCGCACTGCGATATGTGAACTGATCTGGGGGTGTCGTTAACTTTCTATTGACACCTCCAGCGCTTTGCATATGGCCGTGTGAACTGCCTGCAAGTTGAATGCGATGCGGGAACCCGCAGTGGATTCACAGAGTTCCCACATCGCATATATGTGAACCGGCAGTAGTATAGATAGCAGCAGGGAGAGATCATGGAGGAGGAATGGGATGTTCTCCCTGCCCCCTTAACACAGAAGTTAACACCGGAATAGTTTAGGATGGGTTCACACATGTCTGGCTGCTGTTTGCAGTCTGGAGTCCGGTGTGTCTTTGTTCACCGGTTTTGGAGTCCGGTGTGTTTCTGTTCACCGGTTCTGGCGGTTCAAGTGCAAACTTTTTTTCCTGAATTCACACCTGAACTGGACCCAAAAAAGCACAGGACCCTTTTCAATACTGCACTGTGGCCGCCCCATACGTGTGTGCATCGGCTCAGTCAGTCACATTCATGTTCTATGAATTGTAAGCGTTAACGCATTCAATTCTCATATATGTGAACCCAGATTTAATCATCGGACTGAATCAAGGCTTTTTGTAATTTTGCTGCGACACCCAGATTAAAAAACCCTGGATTAGAGCAATGTAAAATGTGTACTATGGCAGTTTGGCAGTTCAGATAATCAGATTTTTTTCCCCCAACCCCACAGTCTACTTCTAGGCCTCATGCACACTGGACGTTTTTACAGCGGCTGTTTTTGGCGTCAGACATTTTTTTCTGCTGCCAGTAAACCCCCCAGCATGTTATCCTAGGTGTCCATGCACACACAGGCTGTTATCAGCAGTTTTTGGCAGGGCCGTTTTCTGGCTGGAAAAAACCCAGAACTAGATGTTTTTGAGAGGAGTTTTTCTATTGTAAAAAGTGCTCTAACTCTGATAAAAGCTTAAAAACGCCTGAAAACGTGGTTATTCAGTATTTATCAGAGTTTTTGAGCAATAGGGTTTGTGGGAGTATAGTTTTGCTAAAAAAAAAATACTACTGCAAAAAAGCTGAAAAACTCCTCCTACAGCTTTCTACTGGCATTTTGATAACGTCCAGTGTGCAATAGGCTTCGCCATCCTCCGTAGTCCCTCAGGCAGTATGGTGATAATCCTTCATACACCAATGAGCAAACTGCTGTAACACCTCCCTTATAAAGCAAGTGTCATTGGCCTGGCAGTTTGATTGGGTCTTGTGATTTAGAAGAGTAACGCAACCACAATTAAAATATTTCAGCAGCTAAAGCACTTTTTTTTTTTGGGGGTGGAATTGTGCTAAAGGCCCTGTTCACACCTCAGCGTTTTTCAGCTTGTAAAATGCTCATATCTGAAGCCTCAAAACACCCAACAAGCAAAATCGCATTCATTTCAATGGCCCCTGTTCACATATGAGCGTTTTGTCACCTGAAGCTCAAAAGTGCATGAACTTCTTTTTTGGGAGATTACCAGCTTTTAGGTTAGATGTCAATGCCTGCCTCCAAACACTTGCAAAAAACACCTGAAAAAAGCCCCAAAAAACGCCTAAAAAACAATACGCTCAGGTGTGAATGGAGCCTAAACATAATCATTTTTACATTTGCCTTTGAAAATCATTTAGATTTTATCTGTTCAGGGTTTCGAAACCAATGGAAAAATGTATATTGCAGCTTACCAGTCCTTAGATGTGGAGGCTGCATTTTGTTTTAGGTTTCTTCTCTCCCTTTTTTTTGTTTTCACCTGGGCATCCTGTCAGTAATGCACCTCCTGTCTTGGGTTGATAGCATTTACTGTTTCTATGGAGCATTGTTACCTAGGACAACAGGTGCTAGAACTACAAAACCCCTCCCCTTATTGTCATGTGCATATCAAAGGGAGATGTTCTGTAGTCCAGCAAGGGAGAGCTCAGCCAGGGCTCAACCATTCAAAATTCAGCCTACCAGTGGCAGTGTTGTCAGTGTACAAAGGGTTTGGAGCTCACTGGATTTCTGCCAAATGTAGAATTTTTCTGTACTTGCAGCTTTTTTAAAGAGACAATATGGGTAAGACCTTGTTCACAAGGGATGTAGTAAAGCATACACCTGTGGTGGGCCATGTTTACCTGGACAGGGATGCAGTGGTATTCCATTGTGCAGGCAGTCCGATTTTGATGTTAGTTTGGACACAAAGGATGCACAGACACAGCAGTTTCTCCAAATTTGACATCCCTGTTGGCGTGGTGCATGTCCCCAAACTCACACAGTGACATACAAGTCTTCTGGCTTTCAGTAATGAATCTCAAGAGGAAACTGCAATTGTTGGATTCCTGGGCTGCTTACTAAGTTTAAAGCACAGAAGCTGAACTCGGATGCGTCTTGTGTCATTGATGGAGATATCCTGGAAGTCCTCCTTAGACAACCCTCATGGTTGTAACTGAAGCAGGGACACTGACCTAATCCTATTACTGTGCATTTCCTTATTATACTCCATAATGAGCACAGGGAGTGAATGATTGACAAGGGAACCACTGCAGGAAATGCAGGAGCCATCGACCCGCTGTAAAGAAAAGGCCATTTTTAGCCATTGTCTATAAGCATTTATTCTGTGTGTGTGTCTGTATGTATGTGTGTATATATAATATACTGCCTTTTTCCATTCTTTTGACAGTTTCTCATCTTTCCCAGTTGCCCTCTGAGTTCTAAGCTAATTTCATTATGCTCCTGGGGTTATTGAAGTTCACTGGCAGTTTATACGCCTTGTATTTATGGGTATATTGATGTAGTGCATTGTGCATTTGTATTTTTACAGTGCCTTGCAAAAGTATTCACCCCTTGGCATTTTTTGTGTTTTGTTGCCTCACAACCTGGAATTAACATGGATTGTTTGAGGATTTGCATAATTTAATTTACAGAACATGCCCACAACTTTGAAGATGTTTTTTTTTTTTTTTTTTAATTGTGAAGCAAACAACAAATAAAACAAAATGACAGAAAAAGTCAATGTGCATAACTTTTCACCCCCCTAAAGTCAATACTTTGTAGAGCCACCTTTTGCAGCAATTACAGCTCCAAGTCGCTTTGGATAAGTCTCTATGAGCTTCCCCCATCTTACCTCTGGGATTTTTGCCCATTCCTCCTTGCAAAACTGCTCCAGCTCCTTCAAGTTGGATGGTCTGTGATTGTGAACAGCAATCTTTAAGTCTAACCACAGATATTCTATTGGATTGAGGTTTGGGCTTTGACTAGGCCATTCCAAAACATTTACATGTTTCCCCTTAAACCACTCAGGTGTTGCTTTAGCAGTGTGTTTGGCGTCATTGTCCTGCTGTAAGGTTAACCTCCGTCCTAGCCTCAAATCACGCACAGAGTGGTACAGGTTTTGCTTAAGAATATCCCTGTAATTAGCACCATCCATCTTTCCCTCAACTCTGGCCAGTTTCCCAGTCCCGGCTGCTGAAAAACATCCCCACAGCATGATGCTGCCACCACCATGTTTCACAGTGGGGGGGGGGGGGTGGTGTTCTTTGGGTGATGTGATGTGTTGGCTTTGGGTCAGACATAGTGTTTTCTTTGATGGCCGAAAAGTTAAATTTTAGTCTCATCAGACCAGAGCACCTTCCTCCATACATTTTGGAAGTCTCCCACATGCCTTTTTGCAAACTTAAAACGTCCCATTTTGTTTTTGCTGAAAGTAATGGCTTTCTTCTGGCCACTCTGCCATAAAGCCCAACTCTATGGAGCGTACGGCTTATTGCCGTCCTATGTACCGATACTCCGGTCTCTGTTGTGGAGCTCTGCAGCTCCTCCAGGGTTACCTTAGGTCTCTGTGCTGCCCCTCTGATTAATGCCCTCCTTGCCCGGTCCGTGAGTTTTGGTGGGCGGCCGTCTCTTGGCAGGTTTGCTGTTGTGCCATGTTCTTTCGATTTGGTTATGATAGATTTGATGGTGCTCCTGGGGATCATCAAAGATTTGGATAATTTTTTTATAACCTAACCCTGACTTGTACTTCTCAACAACATTGTCCCTTACTTGTTTGGAGAGTTCCTTGGTCTTCATGGCAGTGTTTGGTTAGTGGTGCATCTTGCTTAGGTGTTGGGGCCTTTCAAAAAAGGTGTGTATATGTAATGACAGATCATGGGACACTTAGATTGCACACAGGTGGACACTAGTTATGTGACTTCTGAAGGTAATTGGTTGTACCAGAGCTTTTTATGGGCTTCATAACAGAGGGGGTGAATACATACCCACATGCCAATTTTCTGTTTTTTATTTCTAAAAAATAGTTTTATGTATATATTTTTCTCATTTCACTTCACCAACTTAGACTGTTAAGTTCAATGTTTTTTTTATCAGAATTTTATGCGATGGATCAGAACACAAAGCTGTAATGTAACAAAATAGGTAAAAAATCATCTTTCGCAAGGCACTGTATCAGTGTGTTTGATTGCTGGCATACAGCATGCTAGTTGTGTAGCTACATTCTGTAGATATGTTCTTCATTTTAGTGGCAATTCTCACTGGCGTTAGGTAGCATTGTAACAATTTATTTTTAAGTTTTGCTTACAAAAATGAATGATGCATTTTTTAATGTTTAAGATGCATGTCACTGGGAGGCTTTTGCTTTTTTTGTTTAATAGAATTTGTTTGAATGTACTTTTTTCAGCTACAGGCGTTTTGCAAAACGCTCAGATGTGAACAGGGGCCATTTAAATGAATGGGGTTTTACTTGTTGGGCGTTTTGGAAGCGTTTCTTTTGAGCGTTTTTGGAGCTGAAAACGCCCAGGTGTGAATGGAGCCTTAAGAAATTATCGTTTTTTTTTAAGGTTATGTTGTGCCACTAAACAATTTCTTAAAAATAGAAACTATTGTTTAGTGGCACAACATAACCTTAAAAAAACAATAATTTCTTAAAAATAGTACTTTATAATTCACATAAACAACAACTTCTTCATTTATAAGAAACAATACTCCCTCAATAAATGCTAATCCCAGCACCAAGATGGACCATAAAACCTAGATATAGAGTGTCCTTCTCCAAGGCTGCATATAGATATAGATATGGAGTGTCTTACTCCAAAGAAAAATTGTGCTGTAAATTTTTCTTTGGAGTAGGACACTCTATATCCAGATTTTATGGTCCATCTTGGTGCTGGGCTTAGTATTTATTGAGGGAGTTTTCATATGATGAATTAGTTACGGTATGTGAGATTTTAAAGAATTTATAATAAAGTACCATTTTTAAGAAATTGTTTTGTAAGGTTATGTTGTGCCACTAAAGTCCATCTATTTTTCACTCGTTCCATGTATCTGGGCTGTCTTTGCAGTTTAAGGTGGAGTGGAGTTGGTGGTCAGGGGTGTAAAAATGCACGTTTGAGTCCTTTTTGGTGTTTACAAGTGAAAAACATTAGTTTAGGATTATTTCAGATGGGTTTCATAAGGTATGTTTTTATCTTCTACATTACACTAATAGGGACTTGCACAGTCATATGCCTACGGTTAAAATGCTTCATTTGTAATAGTGTTTGTTTAGACATCTGCTCTATAAATGATAATTCCATAGTCATTGAATGGTTTCCATGCTTTGTATATTACGTATGGCAGTACTTGGTATTGCATCTTTCTGGTAAGTATCTTGCAGTGTATATTTTTCCTGGACACTGCATGTATAATAAATGTGCTAAGGGATGCTATCTGTGGATTTCTTTCTCCTCCATGTACCCTTTTCTGAGATTATTTGAGCCTTATTCGGTGTTTCACCTCCTAATGTGCAATCATTAACCATGTGTCTTGTTAGGGCTCGTGTTTTCACACCATTATTGAGCAGTCGGGGAGATATCGAGCTATGGAGCAGAGCCCACAAAGCTCTGCAATCATTTCTGAATCTTGATTTCTATGACAGGTGCCTCTTAAATTTCTCCTGTGAAAAAGGTTGCAGCTAATTGCTCCAGTTTGCTCGGAAGACACAGTAGTCTGTTTTTCTTTGTCCATCGCATCTTATATTTGTGCTCATTCTACATGTTAACATTACCTTCTGTTTAATTAAAACCTGCCATGCTTTTTCTCCTGGAGTGTCCTTTATGCGGCCGTCCCTTGAGGGTGCTGCAAATGTCATGCTTAGAAAGCCAAAAGTCCCCAGAAATTATACCAAATCAATATTCTGCTAGCTGGGTGGAGGAGGGGTAATCGCACTTTGTCGGAACGCCAGCAACTGCGTCCAGTCCCCACAGTTTGCTGGCACCATCACTTCTCTGTGACCTCTGTCTCCAGGGCTGTAGTGATGGCAGCTTTTCTTTCAATGCCATTAGGCAGTTTCCATCTCAACAATCTCAAGGTTTCTGCTATGTGACAGTGGAGCAGGAAGCTCAGAATAGGTTTACTACATATTAATTAGAAGACTCACAATTGACCTAGTAACCAGAACCGCACACGACCAGCAGTCTAATTGTCATAGAGCACTAATAACATGCTGCAGTTTTATGGTGATGATATTTAATGAAGTTCTCTATATAAAATGATCTGTAGAGAATTCCTGCCACTGAGCCTGTAAAAGAAAAAGAATTGTCACAGTCTATCTGCAATTCTGCCTTGGATTAAGCAGTGTTTTTTCTGTGTTTATACTGCTTACAAAAGAAAAAGTCTATTTGCTATGGGTATTTCTCTAGACGCTTCAACCGAACCTGCAAAAATAAGCCAAGGTTCATTGGTTTAAGCACTGCCCCATGCAGCCTTAAGCTGGATACACTCTATACAACTTTTGTTGTTGGATTTCCTTTAGATTTAACTTCAACTATGTAGCGCAAGGGCCTGACTGATTGCATACAAATTGAAAGTGTTTAGATTTGACCCCATATTATGTGGTTTTGGTAAATCTAAAGACAATTGTATAGTGTGTATGGCCCATTATTCACAATTATCGAAGCATGAGAAGGAGATTGCCCAGCACAGCGTGGCAGAAGGCTGACACAGATTTACTGTCTAAAATCTTTTATATAAGCTTCATCATCTTTGTCATTTTAAAAGTAATTTTCATTAATTTTAACCACTTGCCGACCGCCGCAAGTACATATACTGCAGCGGTCAGCCCCGGCCAGGCAAAGTGACATACTGGTACGTCACTAGCCTGTCACCGGCTTGTGAGCCAATAGCGAGTGAGCGCACGCCCGCTGAGGCGTGCGCCCGCCCCGGCTCGTTCCCTAATGTCCGCTGTCCGCCGGTCACTCGCGATCGTTCACTGGTCACTCGCGATCGTTCACCGGGAAGGGAGAAAGGCAGAGCGGCTTATGTAAACAAGCCGCCTGTCATTCTCCCCTGTGTAAAAATGGAGATCAGACGGTTCTACTATGTAGGACCGTTGATCTTTGTTTTTACACTAGTAGCCATGTCCCATCAAGACTTGTATAAAGTACTCAAAATTTCTACTTGAGTAAAAGTACAAGTGCTCGATCAAAAAGTGACTTAAGTAGAAGTGGAAGTGCTCGCAGAAAAAGTTACTTAAGTGGAAGTACTAAAGTATTCAACATTTTTTTTACTTAAGTATTGCAAGTAGTTTTTTCAAAAAAATTGCTACTTAAGTACTAAAAGTAAAAAGTACCAATAGTTTTGAAAAAAAAATTCTACTCAAGTACTGAAAGTAGAAGTAGAAGTACTGTGTTATGTAGTTATTAAAGAAAGAAGTCAAAAGTTTGAACATCATATTGTTTTTTATTATTTCAAATGATTTATTCAAATGATTAACCTAAAGGACAATCACAATTCCTTAGGCTGTAACTTTTTGTAAACAAAAAACAGATAAAGTCCCTCCCTTCCCCTTTTAAAGCATCCCTCCTTCTCTTCCCTGCCTGTTTTTTTTTTCTCCACAGCTTATTTGTGCGCAAAATCATATATAAACCAATGTGATATACAACAATATATTCCAATAATGAAATAAAGGAAGAGTGTATGAAATCTAAGTCAATAAAAAGTTCAAAATATTGTGAATCTTCAAATATATATGTGACAAAACAAGATGAATATAATTTCATATCTGCTGTTAATGGGAAAGAACCTCCCAACCAGGGCCGGCCTTAGGTGTTCAAGCGCCCTGTGCGAGCTGATCCTGTGGTGCCCCCATCAGCGCCCTGCACATTTTTTCTTGCACTTTTTTTGCACTTCATTTCACTTAGCCCCCCTTATATTAGAGACCCCCCTTACATCAGAGACCCCCCAACGGAGCCCCCCTTACAACAGAAACCCCCCACAGAGGCCCCACTTACATCAGAGACCCCCCACACAGAGCACCCTTACAGCAGAGACCCCCCAGCCCCCACACAAAGCCCCCTTTACATCAGAGACCCCCCACACAGAGCCCCCCTTACATCAAAGACCCCCTACACAGAGCCCCCTTACATCAGAGACCCCCATACAGAGCCCCCTTTACATCAGAGACCCCCCCCACACAGAGCTCCCCTTACATCAGAGACCCCCCCCACACAGAGCTCCCCTTACATCAGAGACCCCCCCACAGAGCCCCCTTACATCAAAGCCCCCCACACAAAGCCCCCCTTACATCAGAGACCCCAACACAGAGCCCCCTTACATCAGAGACCATCCCCACACAAAGCCCCCCTTACATGCTTAAATAATGCATTACAAATTACAATTGAACTACACCCATTCGATTATAGATGACTAAAATGAGTTTTAGTCGACTAAAATGTAGGATGTTTTAGTCGATTAAAATGTAGGACGTTTTAGTTGACTAAAATGTACTGGAGTTTTAGTCGATTAAATACGACTAAAACTAAAACACTTGCAGAAGACTAAAATGGGACTAAAACTAAAATGCCATTTTAGTCCTAAGACTAAGACTAAAACTAAATTGAAATTTGCTGCCAAAATTAACACTGCCCCCCACAGAGAGCCCCCTTACATCAGAGACCCCCACATATCAGAGACCCCCACACAGAGCCCCCTTACACCAGAGACCCCCCACACAGAGCCCCCTTACATCAAAGACCCCCCACACAGAGCCCCTTTACATCAGAGACCCCCCACACAGAGCCCCCCTTACATCAGAGCCCCCCCCATAGAGCCCCCCACAGAGCTCCCCCTACATCAGAGCCCCTCCACACAGAGCTCCCCTTACATCAGAGCCCTCCCATACAGAGCCCCCCTTACATCAGAGACCCCACACACAGAGCCCCCTTACATCAGAGACCGCCCACACAAAGCCCCCCCTTAAGTTACATCAGAGACCCCCCCATGTTTCCCTTAACCAAGATGGCTGCCAGTGCCTCGATCGCACTGCGCATGCGTACGTGCCTCTACTGCGCGGCCGCCGGAATCCCCGCCTCCCAGCGCTGAGACGTCAGCGAATGGAGACAAGGAGGGGAGGAGCGGAGTGGCCGAAGGCCGCCACACATGTCAGAGCGCCGAGAGGCGCATCTGGGAGCACTCCACGCCGGCCCAGCGGAAGCCTGAAGCGGAATAACAACGCTACCCAAATGGCCAGAGACCAGGTACCCATGAAAAAGGGGGGTATCTTTACCTTTGCCTTCCTATAGAAAAGGGGAGGGGAGGGGGGAAGGCAGAATAGGGAGGATAATTAAAAGAGTAGGAGAGAGCAGTAAGGAGGGAAACCAAACAAAAAAGAAAAAGGGAAAGGCAGAGAAAAGTAACGAGTAACTATGCAGCACAAAAAAAAAATATCGGAGTAGAAGTATCGAAATCATCAAAAAAATGTAGTGAAGTAAAAGTGGAAGTAGGAGAAAAAAATTCTACTTTAGGAAAGTACAGATACCGCATTTCGGTACTTAAGTACAGTACTTAAGTAGTTCTACTTCGTTACTATACATCTCTGGTCCCATCACAGTTAGAAACGCGCCCCTAGGACACACTTAACCCCTCCCTCTCCAATACAGTTAACCCCTTCCCTGCCAGTGTCATTTTTACAGTAACAGTGCATATGTATAGCACGGATTACTGCAGTAATGTCACTGGTAACCCCAAAAATGTCAGTCAAGGGTCCAACCTGTCCGCCGCAATGTCGCAGTCCCGCAAAAAAATCGCAGATCGCCGCCATTACTCGTTAAAAAAAAAAACACCAAAAATGACAAAAATCTTTCCCTTTGTTAGTAAACGCGATAACTTTTGCGCAAACCAATCAAAATACGCTTTTTTTTTTTTTTTTTTAACCAAACATATGTAGCATAAAACAAATTGGCCGAAAATGTTAAATTTTGATTTTTACATTTTTTATGGGGAATTTCATATAAAAAAATTTGAAAAATATTGTTATTTTTGCAAAATTGACGCGCTTTTTTTTGTTTATAGCGCATGATCAAAAAATCGCACAGGTGATCAAATACCACCAAAAGAAAGCTCGGTTTGTGGGAAAAAAAGGACGTCAAATTCGTTTAGGTACAGCGTCGCACGACCGCGCAATTGTCCATTAAAGTCACGCAGTAAAAAGCCGCAAAAAACCCCCTGGTCAGGAAGGGAGTAAAATCTTCCGGGGCTTAAGTGGTTAAATCTGGAGGTTTTAGATGTAGTCTCTGGTGATCTTGTCTTGACCAGGAACCTCTGTTATAGGCCCAGTCTCCAAATAAGAGGCATAGAATGAATTAAGATAAAAAAAAACTTTTGCCTTTACAACTCCTTTTAAATTGGTCAGCTAAAATGTCCAGTATATTTTAGTCAACTAAAATCTAATTGAGTTAAATTGTAATGGATTGTGGTTGTAACCCTTAAAAAATAA